>NW_020954564.1:2328286-2333346 GCF_900497805.2 Vombatus ursinus | reverse complement strand
AAAGAAAGAAAGAAAGAAAGAAAGAAAGAAAGAAAGAAAGAAAGAAACAGGGAAAACTCTCCAGTCATCATGGAGTCTGCTCATGAAGTAGTTAGCTCTCTTTCTTTGTAGTTGTTCAAGCAGAAACTGTATGAGCACCCACTCTGGATACTAGAGAGGGGATTTCTGCCTTGGAGTGGGTTAGACCAGAGGATCTCTAAGGATCCTTTTAGCTCTTAAGATTCTGTGATTTTATTTTTCTATGTGACTTTGTCTCACACCACACACACACACACACACACACACACACTCACACACACATTCTATTCCCAAACACTTTATTTCATATGTATCCAAATGTGTTTTTGGAGGATGATCTGTGAATTCCATGGAAAGGGTCCTTAGCTTAAACTGTATTTCTTAAGTATAAATATAGAAGCATGACAGCTTTCCTTTACCTCTACGCTTATGTTCAGTCAGGAGATGAACAAGTGTCTGAGAGAAAAGTGTGGAAAAGGACAGTGCTGAAAGGAGGCCTCCTCATCCCTGGAAGCAGAGATTTGCAGAGCTAATGCTCTGAGATCTTCTGATAGGTAAGAAAATGTTTGAAGTAAATCAGACTAGATTTACTAGATTTACTTACTAGATTTACTAGATTTTTTGAGTCCAGGAAGTTAGGTTAGCCTTAGCATGGATAGAAAATGAGAGATAATCCATCTTATATGTTGGAATATGCACTAGACTAGCAGTCAGAGGAGTCCCAGATTTTAGTTTTAAAACCTTTCTATAAGATGCAGGAATCCCCTCCAGACTGTTCCTCAAATTGTAGATGCAATGGCCATCTACTTGAACATTGAACAGAACTTTACTTGAACATTGCTAGACATAGGGAACTCTGCCTCACAAGGCAACCCATTCCTTTGTTAGATAGTTCTGTTAGGAAATTTTTGCTTACAAGTAGGTTTTATCTGAAAGGAACAGGTCTATTCCCTCTTCCAGATGATGGCCCTTCAAATATTTGAAGATGGCTCTCACATCTCCTCCAAGTCCCCTCTCCTCCAGGCTAAACGGTATTTAGAGGATTTAGAGTTTGAAGAGACCTTCAAAGAGAAACTGTGATCCCTGAGAATCACATATTGACTTTAAAAACCACAAATTCACATTATAAATATTGTATTTTGTTTTTATTTATTTTGTTAAACATTTCCCAATTATATTTTAATCTGGTTGGACCAAACTCAGTTGTTTTGCAGGCTTGCAGTTTGTAGCAGTGAGTCTGACACTTCTGATCTAGTCCAACTCTCTCATTTTATTTTATTTATTTTTAAACTCATTTTATTGATCTTTTGTCTACATATAAATATCATCATCATTCCCTATTCATTTCCACCTCCCATTGATTGAGCCCTCCTTTGTGAAAAAGAAATATTATTAAGCAAAAACAACTACTACAGAAATCATGTCTGACAACCCACATAAACAAAAGCTATTTGGGATTCTCAATAATTTTTAAGTCTAAAAGGGATCCTGAAACCAAAAAATTTGAGAACTGTTGCCCTAGCTAAATCCAAGCTACCTTCTCTCAAAACAAAGCAAGGAAACTGAACTGAAAAATAGAAAATATGCAATGGTCTCTCCTATTCCACTTCTCTGCCATAAGGTAAAAGTTTGCGTTCATCCAGGTCCTTCACTGGTTTTTCCCATTACTTAGAGTTCAACTTCATTTTGGTGATTTTTTTTCATGTACATTATCATATTCATTGAATACATTGTTCTATTTATTCCTCTTGCATCAGTTCACACAATCTTCCTTTGTTTCTCTAAATTCTTTATCATCTTCATTTCTTACTGCACAATAATATTCCATTATGTTCATATCCCATAATTTTTTCAACTATTCTCCCAATCCTCTCATATTACAGATGAGGAAACTGAGGTTCAGTGAGGGAAACAGAGATTATACAGGTAGTAAGTAACTGAGCTGAGATTTGAACCTAGTTCCTCCAATTCCAAATACAGTGCTCTTTCCCTATACCCCATACTAACAGCTCATGTTTTCATGGCACCTGCTGGTTCATAAAGCACTTTGCTCACAACAACCCTGTGAGATAATACCATTTTATAGATGGACAAACTAAAAACTGAAAGAAGTAAAGAGATTTACTCAGGGTTTAAAAACTAGTTAGTGTTCAATCTGGATCCTCATGCTCCTAGTCCAATCAATGGTTTTTCCATCATACTGCAGTATGTACTAGGGGAAAGAAACTCAAATTTAGCCTCATCATGATATAAATTAACCCAAAGTGAAATAAACCAATCAATCCAGTAGGGCTAGTCGATGGTGATGTTTGTTTCCCATGCACCAAAATATTGTAATTCAATTAAACTTCATCTTTTCTTTACTTTTCTATTTCAGTTTTCTTGCTTAGGAGTTTTGAGAGAAAGTGACTTGGATTTAGCCAGGATGGCAGTTCTCAAACTTTTTGGTCTCAGGACCTCTTTACACTCTAAAACGTTATTGAAGATCTCAAATAGCTTTTGTTTATGTGACTTATATCTATCAATATGGTACTAGAAAAATTGAAACAGTTCAATTTTAACATTTATTAATTAATTTTAAAATAATAATGATAAGCCCATTACATGTTAACATAAATAACATTTAATGGAAAATTTATTTTCCAAAGCAAAAAAAAATTAGTAAAAAAATAAAAGTAGTATTATTTTACGTCTTTTTACAAATCTAATGTCTAGTTTAATAGAAGACAGCTGGATTCCCATACCTGCTTTTGTATTCAATTTGTTGCAATACGTTGTTTTGGTTCGAGCACATAAAAAAAATCTAACCTCATACAAATATGTAGTTGAAAAAGGAAAGAGGATTTTAATCAGCAAATAATATCTCAGTATTTTGATGAACATAGATTTTTTTGTTTAGTATTTTATTTTCCCCAGTCACAAGTAAAAACAATTTTTAACATTCATTTTAAAACTCTGAGTTCCAAATTCTCTCCCTTGCTCCCTCCCCACCCCACCCCACCTCCACTGAGAAGGCAAGCAATTCGATAATACATGTGTAGTCATGGAAAAATATATCCATGGTAGTCATGTTGCAAAAGAAAAACATAGACCAAAAACAAAAAAAAACTCAAGAAAAATAAAGAAAGTTAAAAAAAAGTTTGCTTCAATCTGCATTCAGACACCACCAGTTCTTTCTCTGGAGGTGGATAAGCATTTGTCATCTAAAGTCCTTCAGAGTTGTCTTGGATCATTGTATTGCTAGGAATAGCTAAGTCATTCACAGCTGGTCATCTTACAATACTGCTATTACTTTGTACACAGGACATTTCACTTTGCATCAGTCCATGCAAGTCTTTCCAGGTTTTTCTGAGACCACCTTGCTCATCATTTCTTATAGTACAATAGTATTCCATCATAATCACATAGCACAACTTGTTCAGCCATTCCCCAATTGATGGACATCCCTCAATTTCTAGTTCTTTGCCCCCAGAAAAGAGCTGCTATAAATATTTTTGTACATATAAGTCCTTTTCCGTTTTGTTTTTTATCTCTTTTAGGATACAGAGCTAGTGGTATTGCTAGCTCAAAGGGTATGTATGCTTTTATAGCCCTTTGGACATAGTTCCAAATTGCTCTACAGAATGGTTGAATTGGGGTGAACATAGTTTTGACCTTACAGATCCCCTAAAAGGATCTTAGCAACCTGCTGAAGCCTGGGGATGATACTTTGAGAACTGCTGAGCTAGGGAGTTCAACTTAGGTGCCTTGGGCTCCCTCTCAAGCAGTAATGAGTTATCTTTTAACTTAGTTAAAAACAGATCCCACATAGATACTCTGTATACACCCCATTTCCAAATTCAAGCTGTGGTTCAAAACATATCAATATCACTTCTCCTGTTGAAGTTCAATGTTCAGTAGATCTTAAGTGCTGAAGTGCTTTTTGTGTCTTGATAAATCCAAAACAATAAATTTGCTCCTTTAAATAGAAGGGACCCTCAGGACCTACAAATGATGCTTCTAAGGTACAGTTTTGAGTCAGCTTCCCACTCTAGGCACCATTCTCAAGATACATTCTAGCCATTCAATGAGCTTAGAAAATGTAGTGCCCAGAACTAGATACTGTATTCCAAGTGTGGTTAGACCATATGTATTTGGATAGAGGGGACGCATGCACAGGAAATCATTATTAATACTAGGCCAAAAAAATATGGAAAATAAGTATAAGTTAATATAAACATAGCTCTTCACAATCTGCAAGGAGCTTTCCTCCCAACAACCGTGTGGGCAGACAATGTAAGTGTTATTATATCCAGTAAATGAGAAAACTGATGATCAAAAAGAGATTGTCACCTACCCAGGTCACAAAGCTAGGTATTAAAGCCTGAACTCAATCTCCAGATCTTCTAGTCAAGCACTTTTTCCATTAGACACACTATCCCTGAAGAAGACAGGAGAAAGGAGAAGTCACTGTGGGCAAAAGCATCAGCAAAGACAGACTGACGATAACAATTCATTTTTATTTAGAGCTTTTTCTAGGGAACCAAGCATTATCCCTCTCCTTTATGGCAGAGGGGAAATTACTTCCCGAGAGTCAGAGCCAAGATTAAGTCATTAAGGATTTCTAGACCTCTGTTCCCTGCCTGTAAAAAGGAAAGAACTGGGCTACACCGTCCCTAAGATCCCTTCCAGCTCAGTCATTATGTAATACAGCTCGCTCCTTCCTCTGTGTCAGTGTCAGATACAGTATCTCTCCCTGACTTTAGGGGCATTGCTCCTTTTACTACACTATGATGCCTCCTAGTGGACGATAGGAGATTTGACCTGGAACTTAAAAGATGAGGGGGGGGGAGGTTCAGGGAGAGAGGGAAGGAGGGAGGAAGACACATGTTCTAGTCAGGAAAAATAGCATAAGCAAAGATTGGATAAGGGAATGAAAATGATATGTTCAGGGATTAGTGAGAGGTCTGGATGGAGTGGAAGGGTGTCCTAAGAGAATAAAAGCAAAAAGGTTTGGAATAGTAGGCAGGGATCTTAAAAACTAAACCAAGGAGTTTGGATTT
>NW_020954564.1:2146744-2328186 GCF_900497805.2 Vombatus ursinus | reverse complement strand
TCTCTCTCTCTCTCTCTCTCTCTCTCTCTCTCTCTCTCTCTCTCTGTCTCTGTCTCTCTCTGTCTCTGTCTCTCTGTCTCTCTGTCTCTCTCTGTCTCTCCCCCCATCTCCCTCCTCTCTCCCCCTCCACCTGCCCACCCATTTCCATTTCCCCCTATGTATTGCTCCCTGCACTTTGATCCCTGTCCTCTGGCTAGTGACTCAATCTTCCTTATCTGTCTCCTCCTTGTCTTTGTCTCTCTCCCGTCTTGGTTTTTCCCCTCTCTATCTAACCAGCCACAACTTAGCATCAAAATTTCTATGCCTGTGCTGCAGGGATGAAAGAAATGGAGGCATCACCAAGAACTCTTCGGGAACAACCACTAAAGCACCCTCAAGGAGTAGGTGGAAAAGCAAGCAAGTAAAGGCATTGCCTCCCACTCCCTGTGCTAGCTTGGCTAAGTCCCTAAGCCCCACTAGACCACTGCTTCCCCACCTGTAAAAAGTAAGCGGCTCCACTGGATGGTCTCCCAAGTCCCTTCTAAGTCGATCATTGTATAACTTGGTGAGACAGTTCTTGCCTATCTGTCTTCCCACTCCATCTCCACCTTTCTTGGTCTCAAGCTTCTGTCTTCTTCCTTCCTGCTCCCCACTCTCTCTAGAACACCTCAGCCTTTTTTTAAAGTTACTCTGTCCATGCTGCAACAATTCAGAAGACTCTGACATCTCCATCAACAGATCTCTCCCAGAAATGAAAACACCACAAACGGGTAGGTGGAAAAAACAATCAGTACTATTCATTCTCCATGGCATGTTAGGACAAGTCCCCAAGACTCTTTGGACTTCTATTTCCCTACTTCTTAAATGGCAACACTAATTTTTTGTTGTTGTTCAGTTGTTTCAGTTATATCTGACTCTCTGTGCCCCCATTTGGGGTTTTCTTGGCAGACATACTGGAGTGGTTTGCTATTTCCTTCTCCAGCTCATTTTACAGATCAGGAAATTGAGGCAAACAGGGTTAAGTGACTTGCCCAGGTTCACATAGCTAGTAAACGTCGGAGGCCAGATTTGAACTCAAGAAGATGAGTCTTCCTGACTCTAGGCCTGGCACTTTATTCACTATACCACCTAGCTGCCCTGGAACTGAATTAGGAGGTCTCTAATTAGATGGTTAGATTAATTAATTTGGGTGCTACAATAGAGAGTCAGGAAGACCTGGGTTCAGATCCTACATCTAACACTTATTAGCTATGTAACCCTGAGAAAATCACTCTCTCTTAATCTCAGTTTCCTTATCTGTAAAGTGAGGCTAATAATAGCACCAATCTCACAGTGCTGTAGTAAGGATCTAGTGAGATACCATATGTAAAGTGCTTTGCAAATCTTAAAGTACTATATAAACTATCATCATTAGTTTTATTATCTCTAAGGCCTCTTCCAGTTCTGACATTCTAGGGCTTACTGTGTGACCCAAGGCTAGTCACTGAGCAGCTTTTGTCAGTTTCCCCACTTGTAAAATGAGGGCATTATATTAGATGATCTCTAAATTTTCTCCTCACTTTTACAGTCTATGATTTTATGATTTCCCAACTCATTGTGTGACCTTGAGAAAGTCACTGATTTTTTTCCTGGGCCTAAGTTTCCCCATCTACAAAATTAAAGGCTGGACTAAATGACCTCTGAAGGTCCTTCCAGCTTTCATGATGCTTCTGAAAACAAGCCCTTCAGGTATCATTCCAAGGGTCCTCTTCTCTGTTTCTGGAACTTGTTTTTCTCATGTTCTTAGAGCCTCAGATAAAACCCTGAACCAAAATGCAGCATTAATGATTAGTGAAAGTTCATGTCTACTTAGGCTTTAAGGTTTACAAAACCCTTCCCTTAAAAGAACCCTGTGCAGCTGGACTTATCATTATGCCCATTTTATAGATGAGAAAATTGTGGCTCAGAGAGATGATAATGGTATATGATGGAAGAGGGAAAGCACCACCTTCAGGAATCAGTAGATGGATGTTCTTATCCTGGTTCTGCAACTTATTACCTGTGTGTGACCTTGGGAGGAGAAATGTCAAGGCCTAAGCTTCCTCCTCATAGGATCATGGATCTAGAAAGTTGGTAGAGACCTCAGGAGCTTTCTGATTCAACTGCCCTATGAGTGGATAGTAAACTCAAACTACAGATAAGGAAACATAAGCCGAAATAGAGATTAAGGGATCTTCCCAAGGTCACACTTAAAGTGGGGCTTGAATCCAGTCTCTCTGACTATACAATCAGCACCCTTTCCACTGAACAATGCTGCTGAGATTTCTAAGATCTCTTCTGATTCCCTTACTCTATGAGACTAGAGACTAGGGGAGATTCTCTAAGATTTTTGCTGTCACACAAATATTAAGACATCAATCATAGACCCATTGCTGGAAAGGAGCTGGGAGAACATCTAGTCCAACTCCTCCCCCACCCAACCCTATCTTACAGATGAGGAATCTGAGAGCCAGGACAATTCAGCTGTTAGTAAATGTCTGAGGCCAGATTTGAACTCAGTAAGATGAGTCTTCCTGAGTCTAGGCCTGGAACTCTATCCCACTGCGCCACCTAGTGGCTCCTAATGAAATCATAGGTCTTGTCTAAAAGAAAAATTAACAAACAAATTATAAGGAAGGAAAAGGGAGTGTCCCATTTAAGTGAATTCCTCAGCATGAACAAAAGATATTGAGTGACAGCACCTGACCTGGGCTTGAGAAGCAGAGAGGTCCAATGAGAAAATTGTTGGACTTAGGAGTCAAGAAAACAGGGTTTGGGTTCTAGCCCTGACACTGAGGAGGTGGCATGGTAGAAGTTGAAGGCACCCTGGCTCAGGTGTCAGAGAACTTGCATCTGATGCTATTTGCCCCTGTGATCTTGGGCAAGGTTACAGCTGCAACCAATCTCTACCCACTAAACCACACTGACTCTTGTCTGTTATTTTATTTATGCTTTATAGCCCCATTTACTTTTCTGTAAGATTCAAATTAGACTGTCTCTTCTTACCCCATTCTGAATGGTAAGCAATGCAATATAGTAGAAAAGGGACTTACGTTCAAATTCTAGAAAACTTGTGTAAGCCTGTGGAATCATTAGATTGTAAGCTTGTGTAAGCTTGTGTAAGTCTGTGGAAGCATTAGATTGTAAGCTTGTGTAATTCTGTGGAATCATTAGATTGTAAACTTGTGGAAGTCTGTGGAATCATTAGATTATAAACTTGTGTAAGTCTGTGGAGTCATTAGATTGTCCCCCTTGAGGGTAGGAACTGTCTTTCTTTATATTAATTGTATCCCCAAGCACTTAGCACAGTCCCTGGCACACAGCAGGTACTTAATAAATGTTTATTGGATTATTGGAAGAGCCCTGTGCTTATGGATGAGAGATATATAAAAATTTAAATATGGCAAGGTCCCTGCCCTTATGGAGCTTAAACTAGAATAGAGAGATAAGACATATACATATCCAACAATAATAAACAATATTATACAAGCATTTATTAAATATTTACTATGTGCAAAACAAGAGGCATTTTGGTATAACCAAATAGAGAGCTAGCCTTAGAATCAGTTAAGACTTGAGTTCAAATCCTGTTTCTAACAGATACCAGGGGCAAAACATTTAATGACTCAGGCAGCCCTTAGTTACAGGCTAGTTGGTCCTTTGCATCTGTGATAGCTGTTTCCAATGCTAGTGAAGATAACTGTCTCCCCTCCCCCCCAAAAAATGTGAAAGACTCTGTGCTAAATACTGGGGGGGCAGAGAAGTGCAAAGAAAAAAAATGAAATAGTACCCTCAAGAAGCTTATATTTTCCTGGGAGGCAAAATAGGGTCCAGGAAGACAACTAAAACACATACACTAACAAATATATTATTAATAAAAAACACATACACTAATAAATACATTATTAATAAGTAATAAGCTTCTAGCCAAGCTCTCCAAGAATATTAAGGAAGGAGAGAAAAAAAGAAAGAAAGATTCTATATAACTTCATTTCACTGTCAGTCAAGCAGTCAATAAATATTTGTTAATCATAGGGGCAGCTAGGTGGTGCAGTGGATAGAACTCTGGCCTTAGAGTCAGGAAGACCTGAGTTCAAATCCAGCCTCAGACACATGATACTCACTAGCTTTGTGACCCTGGGCAAGTCACTTAATTCCATTGCTTAACAAAAACAAAACTATATATATATATTTGTTAATCATCTACTATGTGCTAGGCACTATGCTAAACACTAAGGATGCAAAAAGAGGCAAAAGACAGACCCTGCCCTCAAGGAGCTCACAATCCAATGGTGGAGACAACAAACAAACAAATATGTACAAACAAACTCTATACAAGATAAAAATGTGTGCAGTATAGGAGAAGGAGGTTATTCCAGGCTACACTCAGTTGCCTTCACCCCCGTGGCCCTTTCCCAACACAGCAACTGTGACTGAACAGAGCAATGGCCCCAACAGAACCACAGCCTCTCTCTTCCTAACTTCCCTGTGTCTCTTTATATGGAATGCTCTCCTGGGGCAAGGATACCTAACCTGT
Source organism: Vombatus ursinus (assembly GCF_900497805.2). Lineage (NCBI taxonomy): Eukaryota > Metazoa > Chordata > Mammalia > Diprotodontia > Vombatidae > Vombatus > Vombatus ursinus. The sequence goes on along the minus strand of NW_020954564.1, from coordinate 2,323,652 downwards.
CAACTTGGATAGGGGAAAAAATTACATCTTTATTTCAATGTAATTGTTTCTCTTGCAATCCAATTTATTTCATATATTTAAAAACATTTTTCTGAGAAGGGATCCAAAAGCTTTGCTAGACTGCCAAAGAGGGCTATCACATACAACCACACACACACATACACAACCATTGAGAACCCCTGGCCTAGAAGGAAAGTGCCAGAGCAGAAAGAACTGGAATTGTTTCATTTTTCTCTTTGTTATCTCTATCTTTCTGCCATGTAGTAATTTAACAGATGCTTATCAATGTTCAGTTGGTCTCGCATAACCTTCCTGCCAGTCACCCAGGATCATAACCTCAGATTCACACTCACTGGTCCATCTCCCTCACCTCCTATATACAATTCTGCCAAGTCTAGTCAATTGTACTTCTACAACAGCTCTTATTTACATCTGTCTCCTCCCACATAGCTATTGTCCTATTTCAGGTCTTTCTCCTAAACTAAAAAAATAGCTTTTTTTTTTTAACTCTCTGAGCCTCAGTTTTCTGCTCTGTAAAATGGAGATAATTACATCTGCAGTATTTACTTTACAATATTATTCATAGGATCAAAGATTTAGAATTGGACCTTAGAGGCGAATTAGTTCACCTTCCTATTTTACAGTTGAGAAAACTGAGGCTTAAGGAGGTTAAATGACTTAGATCATAGATTTAGAACTAAAAGGGATTTTGGAGGCCATGATGAGGGTCACACAGCTGGTGTCTGAGGTCAAATTTGAACTCAGGTCCTCCTGATTCCAGAATCAACTGTGCCACCTAGCTGTCCCTTAAAATAATAGCTTTCTAATTGATCTCCCTGCAACCAATCTCTCCCCTCTTCAATCCATCTTCCGCCCAGCTGCCAAATTGATATTCCTAAAGCATAAATTGGGCCATGTTACTTCTCTGCTCAAGAAACTTTTGTGGCTCCTCATGGCCTCTAGAATAAAATATAGACTCCTTTGTTTGTTATTTAAATTCCTTTACTATCTGACTCCAAACATTTTTTTTTTTTTTGGTGAGGCAATTGGGGTTAAGTGACTTGCCCAGGGTCATATAGCTAGTGAGTATCATGTGTCTGAAGCCAGATTTGAACTCAGGTCCTCCTGACTCCAGGGCCGGTGCTCTATCCACTGCACTACCTAGTTGCCCCCAAACATTTTTTCCAGGTATATTTCAGATCTTTTCTCAATACCACTCATCCAAGATTACAACCAAACTGATCTACTCAGTGTCGATCACATCCAGAACAATCCACATCCCATCTCCACACCTTGCACAAGCTGTTGCCCATGTTTGGAATGCTCTCTGTTCCTGCCTCCACCTCATGGAATCCTTACCTTTAACCAAGGCTTAACTCAAGTGCCACCTCACACACAAAGGCAATCCCCCTGAATGTTATATTCCCCCCGACATCATTACTTTGTACATAGAGCCTAAAACTGTACTAAGACTTTTGGGATGCCAGGTATTTTGTATTTTCTTATCTTTGTGCATATTTTTGCCCCTCACACCTATATACCACCCCCAGGAGATGTGTAAGCTCTTTGAGGGCAAAGACTGTTTTCATATTCTTCTTTACACCCCCAGCACCTAGCACAGCACTAACACATTGTAAATGTTCAACAAATACTTGCTGAATCCAATAGAATTACCAGATGTGCACCTGCTCTGTGGCTTTGCTCCTTCTGGCCCCACAATGAATAAAATAAGTATCTCCAACTTCCTATGACCTCCTTCCCTGTGGCCCTTAAACTGGTAAGTCTGTCGAAAGGCTTCCTGACAAGATACCAGATGGGAATTTGAACCAAATAACCCTGCCTCTCCCAGTGAAGAGTGTGCTCCATTCAGTCACCCACCCTTGAGAAGTCTGCGTAGGACCAAGATGCTTCGGTGGAAAACAAAGAGTTAGTGAACTGCTGCCCTGCCAGCTTGAATTATTTAGTTGCTGGGATGTGGATGAGTGTTACATGATAACGAAAGCCAGGTCTCTCCAGGTAACTTTCAGAGCCTAGACTCAGCTTTGCTTAATCCTCCATTGTGTTCTTATTCACTCTGTGCTTGGAAGCCCAGAGTCTATACCAGAACTGGTATTTCTATCACACTTTAAAGTTTCCAAATTTCTTTACAAATATCATCCCATCTGATCCTCCCAATAGCCCTTGAAGATAAGTGTTGTTACTATTACTCCCATTTTACAGCTGAGAAAACTGAGACAAACAAATTAAGCAACTTGCCCAGAGTCACACAGCATATAAGTGTCTGAAACACGATTTGAACTCTAGTTTTTCTGCCTCCAAATCTAATGCTCTTACCCACCACACCACCTAGCTGTCTGTGTTTATAGAAGTGGTGAATTCTAATGTTATGATGGAAATTCAGAATTCCTATTTTGATCCTGTTTTATGGCTCACAAGAGACCTTCTGGACAATCACTCCATGGGACAGTGAGGTAGTGTTAGTATTATCATTTCCATTTTACCAATGAGAAAAATGAGTCCCAGAGAGTTGCTTACCTGGATCATATCATATCGTTCAAGAATATAAATGCAAGGAGGGGCAGCTAGGTGGCACAGTGGATAAAGCACCGACCCTGAAGTCAGGAGGACCTGAGTTCAAATCTGGCCTCAGACACTTGACACTTACTAGCAGTGTGACCTTGGGCAAGTCACTTAACCCCAATTGCCTCACCCAAAAAAAATATATATAAAAATGCAGGAGTCTCCTGTTAGCCTCCATAACTTCTCTCCGCAGTTTGTGAGCAGCAAGTAGGCTAGGGGATAGGAACTGAACGTGTGATTTCATGGATATAATGAACTCTCTGATGAGGGAATTCCCTTTACCAGCCCACAGCAGAACCTTCTCATCTTAGAGAGCTACCTGAAGCTCAACAAGGCTGAGTGACTAGCCCAGGATCACACAGCTGTTAGAAGTCAGAGGCAAGGCTTAAAGCCAGGTGGACTTGACCCCAAGGTTTACCCCCGCCTCTGGAGCTCTTAGTAGTACAGGGACAAAAAACTTGGTCCATCTCAAAACCCCCTGAGGAATTACATCATTTTATTATAGCATGGGACATGAACTAATGTTTAGGATAAGAATCCTGAGTCAACAAGCTGAGGCAGCTAAGTGATACAATGCATAGAAAGCCGATCCTGGTGTCAGGAAGACCTAAATTCAAATCCAGCCTCAGACATTTACTAACTCTGTGACTTTGGGAAAGCCACATAACCTCAGCCTGCCTCAGTTTTCTCAATTGTAAAATGGGGTAATAATAGCACATCTCACAGGGTTGTTGTGAAAACCAAGTGAGATGTTTGTAAGGTACCTAGCACAACATCTGGCATATAGTAAACACCAAATGCTTATTATTCCCTTCCCCATCGGTCAAAGGTTGCTCAATGTAGTGTATTTAAAAGGCAAAGGATATGGGTAATATATTTCAGAAAGATCACTATCAAAAATTGGTTTGTTTGTGTTTTCTTTTAATACTTAATCATCTAAAGGACTGTGGTTCAGTGCAGGTAGCTGGGAAATGTACTTCTCTTAGAACTACTTGAGATGCTTTCGTGCATATGTGTGTATGTGTGAGTGTGTGCATATGTTATTTATTTATATCTTGTATATATCTTTTTTCCTCTGGACCTGTGATTTCGTTGGTAATTTCCAGTAATTTTGCCATACAAAGTATGGCAGAAACTTGGTGGATCATTCTCCTGACCCCCATCCTAAACACAACTTTAAAAGACATATATGATTTCCTTGTGCTTATGGGGCTTCTGGCCAAAGGGTAGAGATGGGGCTTGGAAGTAGGAAAGAAAAATAGATTAGAGGAAGAGAGAAGGAAAGATATAAGAGGGGAGGAGTCAATAGACAGTAACCATGTCAATCATGTCACCCAGAGGATCTAAAATAGGCAATTCCCCTCAAACCCTCAGTCCAAACTAAAATCTATTTCTCAACTTCCCTGATAGTCCCCCAAATTTTACACTGAGCCTTCCTTTGTGTGCAATGGAAATGATTATTTCTGGACAGTGTTTTACATGCATACCATTGTAAATAATCTAAAACATTTGAGCGACATATATCACTAGTGTCACTATATTAATGATTATTATCACTATTATTTTTTAAGTGCTGCATAAATTAGAAGCAGTGTTATAAGAAAGAGCCAGTCTCAGAGTCAGGAAGACCTGTTCAAGTTCCTCCTCAATATTACATAAATGATTTTCAACTGACTGACTGGTTGACTTACATATCCTGGACATGTGACCTCAGGCAAGTCACCTTAACCTTTTCATGCCTCTAAGCAACTCTGTGACTTGAAGTTCCAGAGATATTGTCAATTTGCATTAGAAAATAGGTTTCCTTACCTGGAATTCTGATACCAATGAAATTACAGGTCCAAGGCGAGGTAAGATACATATAGGGTGTCTCAAAAGTCTTTTTTTGGTTTGTTTGTTGCTAGGCAATGGGATTAAGTGACTTGGCCAGAGTCACACAGTTAGTAAGCTCAAGTATCTGAGGACGGATTTGAACTCTCATCCTCCTGAATCCAGTCCAGTACTCTACCCACTGTGCCACATAGCTGCCTCCTTAAAAGTCTTAACATAGTCTCAAGGCTGCACTAAGACTTTTGGGACACACTTGCATATATATATATATATATATATATATGTGTGTGTATGTGTGTCTGTGTGTGTGTGTGTGTGTCTGTGTGTCTGTGTGTGACTGTGTGTGTGACTGATATTCCCATAGTACTTTTTAAGTTTATAGTACTTTTTAGTGTATAAAGTACTTTGTATACATTTTTCTCACTCAGCCTTCATAGCATTATGGCCTGGTGGAAAGATCGCTGCCCTAGGAATCAGAGGACCAGGGTTCAAATTGTGCCCCTGCCACTTCCTACCAGTATGCCCAGCATAACAGTGGAAATAGAATGGACTTTCAAGTTAGAAGTCTACCTGTGACACTAACTACGTGATGACCTCAAGCAAATCATTTAACTTCTCTGGCCTTCAGTTTCCTCATCATGGCCTCCAAAATCCCTTTCAGCTCTAAATCTATGATCTAAGTCATTTAACTTCCTTGAGCCTCAGTTTTCTCAGCTGTAAAATAGGGAGATGAACTAGTTCATCTCTTAAGGACCAATTCCAAATCTATGATCCTATGAAAAATATTGTAAAGTAAATGCTGCAGATGTTATTATCTCCATTTTACAGAGCAGAAAACTGAGGCTTGGAGAGTTTAAGTAAATCGTCCCTGGTCACATAACTAAGTGATCAAAGCAGGATTTGAACCTTCCTATTTCCCAGTCTGTACTTTGTCAATTTCATTTACATCAATTGTGACTCCTAGGTTATATGTATTAGCATTACCAGGCATTTAATTAATGTTTTTTTTTATAAATACAAGGGAAAACAAACCACAAAGGAAAAGGAGGAAGGAAAACCAACTACCTAGTAATTTTTGTTGTATCTTTTTTGATTCAGATGCAGAAGTTCATGAGGGTAGGGGACTACCCATATGGCAACTCCCTCAAACAATGCAGCCCAGCAACTATTCCGAAATTTAGTCTCAGAGAGCTGCACAGAGAAATCACATGATCTGTCCATGCTCACAGGGCTAATATGCGTCAGACATGGGGCTTGATTTCAGGTGTTCCTGACTCCCAAACCAGCCTTCATTTGCTAGATTATTGCTACTTCTGAATAATCATCAAAGTTTTGTTATATGGGTTTTCAAGATGTTGCCTGATGCTGGACCATATTCAAAAGTACATACTTGGTCAACAAGCATTTATTTAGAATTTATTATGTGCCAAGCACTGGGCAAAGCCCTGGGGATGCAAAGAAAGGCAGAAACAGTCCCAGCCCTTAGGGAGTTTAAATAAAAAGATTAGAGAGAGAGAGAGAGAGAGTGAGAGAGAGAGAGAGAGAGAGAGAGAGAGAGAGAGAGGTAGGTAGGTAGGTAGATAGATATGCATATTTAAAAGATTTTTATTAAAATATATATAAAGATATATGTATACACATAGATATAGACATTATATATATGATATATACAAAGTAAGTAGAAGATAAATTTAATTGGAAAGGATTCCAGCAGAAGGTGGTATTTAAGTTGAATCTTGAAGGAAGCCAGGGGATTCCAAGAGATGGAAGAGAGAAAGGAGTCTCTCAGACATGGGGGACAACCAGTGCAAAAAGCAGAAATGGGAGAGAACAGAAATAGAAGGAAGCAGGTCAGCGTAGCTAGGTCATAGCATGCATGAAAGAGAGTTAAGTATACAATAACTGGAAAGGTAAAAAGGGCCACTTTGTGAAGAGTTTGAAATACTACATGGAGAACTTTACATCCTAGAGGTGAAAGGAGACCACTGGAGTTTACTGAGTAAGGAAGTAACATATGTGGTGAGGCCCATACTTCAGGGAAATCACTTTAGCAACCAAATGGAAGGGGGGTGGAAGTGGGGTGAGACTCCAGATGAGGAGAACAATTATGAAGTGATTTCAATAATCCAGGTGAGAGGTGATAAAGGCCTGAACTTGGGTGGTGACTGTGAGAGGAAAGAAGGAGACACAAACAAGAGATGTTGTGAAAGTAGAAACAATATTTGGCAATGGAGAGGATGTGTGGGGTGAATGAAGTCAAGGATGATGCCATAGTTGTAAACCTGGGTGGCTGAGAGCAGGATGTCAGCACCCTCAACAGTAATAGGGAAATTCAGAAGAGGGGGAGGCTTAGGAGTAAAGAGAAAGAATCTTGTTTTGGACATGGTGGGTATGAGATATTTATGGGTTATCCATTGAACGTGGGTATGTTAACTGGATAGCTAAAGGTGAGGCATGGAAGTTAGGAAGGACATGCATGGAAATCAGGGACAGGAGACCCATTCTAATCCAGAACACTACCACTTATTTGCTGTATGACCTTAGACAAGTCACTACTTCTCTCTGTTCTGTTTCCTCCTATGCAAAAAGGAGTTGGACTAGCTGATCCCAAAGGATTTTTCCAGTGTTGACAATCTATGATTCTATGACTCATTAACATTGTATGACTTTTTTAAAAAAATCACTTCATCTCTCTAGAACTGTTTTCCCATATATAAAATAAAGGCCTTGAAGTAGGTGGTTTCTAAGGTCACTTCCAAACAAAACATTACAGTCCAGGGACCCTCTGGAAACAGTATCTTTCCACCAAGTGGTGACTCTCATAGGGAGAGGGGGAGGAACAAGATTTCAAGTACTATAGCAGGTTGGTTGAGGCAGGCGTAGTATTTTGTGATCTGAGGGATAAAGGCTTAGAACACTCCTTTAAAGCCCTCACACAGAAAATGGCTAATTACTCACTTGGCACAGTTTCCTCATCTGTAAAATGAGGGGAATAAACTAAATGATCTCAATCTCCCCCAAATATACACTCCAATAAAGCCTCAACTCCCATAGGGCCATCCCTGAATACTGATAGCAGAAGCAGGAAATTCAGTTACTCTAAGAGACTGGTTTTCTTTGGTGACTAACTAGAAAGTGCCAAGTTAGGAGGCATTCCTTCCTTTCTGAGTAATCTCAGAGGTGGAGTGTTAGCCAAATCCTCCATTAATGGATTACAAGGTAGAAAGACCTAAATATAATAGCACTACACCTATCTAACTCATTTGATCCTCACAACAATCCTGGCAGATAAATGCTATTATTACATCCATTTTATAGATGAGGAAACCAAGGCTGAGAAATGTTAAGTGACTTGCCCAAGGTCACACAGATAATAAGTGTCCAAGGTGGCATTTAAACTCAGATCTTGACTCTAAGTTTATCTCTCTTACTCACTGTGCCATCAACGGTGAGTGCTTATCACTGGTCACTCAATTTAGAGAGATTTTAGACTATAGGTCTCTAGAGGAACAAAAGGCATACAAACAATAATAAGTCAAGGGGATGGGATGAGGGCTTAGAGAGCACAGGACCAAAAAGAAAGTCAAGACACTAGCAATCAAGAGAGAAGAATATAATACTGAAGCAAGCAAGAACTTCCTATAGTCTTCCTATGCGGGGCAGCTAGGTGGCGCAGTGAATAGAATGCTGGCCCTGAAGTCAGGAGGACCTGAGTTCAAATCTGACCTCAGACCAAACACTTGACACTTACTAGCTGTATGACCGTGGGCAAGTCACTTAACCCCAATTGCCTAAAAAAAAAAAAATTAAAATTAAAAAAATAAATAAAAATAAAAATATAGTCTTCTGTGGTGGCAGAAAGGAAATAATACCAAGCCATAAGTAACCCTGACCTTAAGTCCATGGTGGGGAAAGAAAAGATAAAAATGCTTATATTCTATCTGATTGGAGAAGAGAGTGAGAAAGAGGTAGTTTAAAGGCAGATCCTCCCAATTCCTTGACTATATGCAGTTTCCACTTAAAAGTTGTCAAATGCTAATGTTTAATCTGTTGGCATCTCCAGGTCAGATCCGCATAAATAACAACACAAGAAAACTCTTCATTTAGCAAAAGATTTCCAACCCCAGTAGCTACCCAACTTACTCAAGCAACAGAAAATATACGCATTTGAAATTTCCAAGACAGTGAGCTCCATGAGGAAAGTTATCACATCTTCAAACTTTGCATTTCTCCCCCACTGCCGATTCTCATAGCTGAGCAAGGGAGGAATCTGTTATTAAAAACAGAACAGAAAGTTACTTCAGAACACAGACAGAACATCAGAACTGGAAGGGACCTTAAAACAAACAAAACAAAAAATCTGACCTGGAAAGGAATTTAGAATGTAGAATTTTTTTAAATAAATTTATTATTTATTTTTAACATTCATGTTTTCAAAAATTGAATTTCAAATTTTCTCCTTCCCTCCCACCCCTCCCCCACCCATTGAGAAGGCAAGCAATATGATAGCAATTATATATGTGAAGTCTTATACAAAACACATTCATATTGCCGTTGCAAAAAAAAAAGAAAAAAGGCCAAAAAATAAAGGGAAAAAAATTATAATTCAATCTGCATTCTGAATTCTTCAGATCTCTCTCTGGCAGTGGATAGCATTTTTCATTATGGGTCCTTTGGAATTGTCCTGGATCATTGTCTTGATCAGAGTAGCTAAATCTTTCACAGTAGATCATCATTATAGTATTGCTGTTACTGTGTGCAATGTTCTCCTGGTTCTGCTCACTTCACTTTGCATCAGTTCATGTAAATCTTCCTGGGTTTTTCTGAAACCATCCAGCTCATCATTTCTCATAGCACAATAGTATTCCATCACACAGAACACAGAATATCAAGGCTGGATGAGACTATGTTTAGAACACAGGCTCTGAGAACTGAAAGGGGATTAATCATGGTGTGTCCAACTCCCTCATTTTAAAAGTGAAAAACTGAGACCTAGTGAAGGGAAGTGATTTGCGCTAGGTAAGAGTCAAAGCTAGCACTGGACTTAGGTCCCTTGATTTGTCCAGCACTTTTTCCATGGTCTTTTCACTAATCATGGCACTTATTTCTTTGTTCTTTCAGAGGTAAACACGAAAAAGCCTTTGGAAGATTATTACAAGAAACACATGGGTGTTTACACCGGGTATAAGGGTTCCCAAACCTGCTACATGAGGAGGCCCTGATGGTTCTAGTTAGCACCATTATTTGCAGCTATCTAAGATCGCAGTACCTTTAGGTCAGCTGATGGTGATTTAGAAAATATATCTGCTAAGGGGAAAAAAAATGTGTTGTGTTCTAAAGCAGGATTAATGAAGACCAATTCAGAAACTTCCTTAGGGGAGAAGAAATGGTCTGATCCTTCCCTGTGGTACACAAACCCCAAAAAAAAAATAAAAAACAAAAAACAAAAACTTCAGAAAACCTACATCTGGGGCATCTGAGGAACAGCCACCAATTAAAGCTGTCACACAATATAAACGTATTTGTGTACTCTCATTTCTATAGAAAAATGTTACTCATTCAAACCATTGGGAGAGGCAGCTCTTTAAAAAAAAAAAAGTAAAATAATTCAGGCTTGTTACTGATTGTTTTATTACTCTAAAATCTTTTCAGTAATTCCAAGTAGGCCATTAGAATCCTGCCTAAGTAAAAGTCCTTAAAGCATCTACTTAATGACCAAGCAAGTGTTTTATAATTAGCATAACACATTAGTTGGGTATATTAGAGTTGCCCAAATACTTGAGGAAGTTTGGTGCTTTGAAATTGGTAAATATTGCCACTTCTAATCCAATTTTGAAATGTTTATTTGCTTGATAATAACTACAGAGTGAAAGGAAAACCTTTATAAAAATCTCTACTTTAATGCCTGAAAAGTCCTAATCAGTGGACTTTAATGAAGTTTAATCAAAGCCTGGGGGAGGTGGGTGGGAAGTGAGATAGTGAACTCTTAACAGGTGGTTGGTGTTTCAAGCACTGGGTGCCAGGCTGGATCACAAAGTCACTTTTGACTCCAAGTATGATTCTATGCATTTTATTGCAATCTCTTTTTTTTACATAATGTATGTAGATTGTGTTTCCATTTGGAGTTTATTGTGGCATTTGGTAAATGATGAGAAGCAACAGCAGTATAACAGAAAGCTAGCCTCATTTGGGAATAAGATTCACATCCTGCCTCTAGTCCACACTGGCTTGTCCTGGGCAAGTCACTTCACCTCTGTGCTGGGCAACTCTCTAAAACCATGTTTGCTTCTGGATCGAGCTTGTCTCCCCTTAGAATGCACTCTTTTCTCCCTCCCAACTTTTATCATTCTAGAGAGAATCCTTTCCTGATATTCTGTTGTCAATACCTTGCCACCAACACTGTGTATGTATCTTGTGTATGCCCTGAATTTATTCATCTGTGACCACGTCATATTCCCCACCACTCGTAAAACATAAAGTCTTTGAGGGGAAGGACAATCCAGTGTCCAGCACAGTTGCTGGCACATTCTAAGCAGTCAGTGCTTATTAAATGCTTTTTTGATTGAAGAATCCAGAGTCAAGGAAAAAATGAATTTTGTCCTTGCTAATGGTGAGCATCACTAAATCAAACTTTTTGGGAGGATAGGAGGAGAAGGTTCCTTGGGAAACTAGGCCTCAGGAGTTCGATCTTGTCAGATCTTCTTGGCTTTCAGATAGGAAGGAAAAGAAAGTATTTGCTAGACCTTAGGGCATTACTTATAATCTTCAGCAATGGTTTCGTGTGCTGGGGGTTCCTGAGAACAGGCTTGAAAGCTGGAAAGGTCCTTACAGATCATATTCCACAGATTTAGAACTGGAAGGGACCTTAAAAGGTCATTGAGTCCAACACTCACATTTGAGATGACTTGCCTAAGATTATACAGGTAGGAAGTATTAGAGACAGGATTTGAATCCAGGCTCAAATCTATCTATTACAACAAGTCCTTTATTTTGGGGGTGTGGGGAAGCAATCAGGGTTAAGTAACTTGCCTGCGGTCATGTAGCTAGTAAATGTCTGAGGCTGGGTTTGAACTCAGGTCCTCCTGACTCTAGGGCCAGTGTTCTAATCTAGTGCACCACCCAACTGCTCCCAACTCCCTTTATCTTCTAAAGTCCCAGAAAGGTGAAGTGATAAATTCATGTCTTCTCACTCCAAATCCAGATGGCCAGGTCTAATTGGATATGAGATGAAGATAGAAAGTAAATTCAATTAATTTTACAGAACATCACCAGAAAGGAGATTAAGAAATCATTTAATCTCATTTCCTGTCCTTCATTAATTCTTTTCAAAAGAATTCTTCTAAACTTTAAAGTGGCATACTTACTGTTCCCCACATACAACACTCCATCTTCCACTTCTAGTCTTTGTCCAGGTTATCCACTAATCCTCTCCATCCTCATCTCTGCTGTGTAGAATCCTTAGCTTCCTTCCAAGTAGATTGTGGGTCACCTCCTAGAGGAGTTTCTTGATTTTCCTAGTAGTCAGCACTTCTCCTACTTCTCTAGAAATTACTTTGCATTTATTCATCTATGCACATGCTATTTGTCCTCATTAGAACATAAGCTCTTTAAAGGCAGGGGAGGTTTTATCTCTATCTTGTATCACTTGGACCAGCACAGTACCTGGCATATTGTAGGTACTTAATAAATGCCTGTTGAATTGAATAGGGGTAGGAGTAATATACGAAACTGCCCCCAAGGTGAACCCATACCTATTTTTCAACACCTACCATATAGAAGGGTTCACAGCTTCCCAGTGTTTATCCACCTTTGCTGTTGGAAAGTTCTTCCTTATGTCTAACCTACATGCTCCATGACACAAGGTAAATCCACTAGAATGTGTGGAGAAAAGAAAACTTAAGAAATAAAAAGTCAGATGGTTTCACAGGAGACTTTAATAGAAAAATTCAATTTGAAAAATGATCATTTGGCCACTTAACATGTCTTTTGTCCCCAATAGCAGGCTTGAAATATAAATCTCTGTGGGTAATACCTGGGTCTGACCTTTTCTCTGTACCCTGTATTCACCAGTAACGCAGCCATTACTACCTAAATGAATAATTCTCTCTCTTTTTTGACACAAAACCCAAGGATGAGGTCAGCAGAATGAATTCTCAGTGTAGCCCACTGACTGACAGGGAATGTGTCCCCTCCCCTGTTGCCCTGGAAACATTTCCTCCCTAGTCCTAACTACAGAAAACAAAAAATGACAACAGGAATCCCACAGGTAAGACTCCAATGGTGCTTTACAATGTTCAGAGCACTTTCACATCCATTCCCTCATTTGATTCCCCACAATAGCAGGCAAGACAGGCCATTATATGCCCACTGCACCAAGGGGAAAACTGAATCTCCAAGAGACTAAGTCAGCAGAGCTGGGTCTGGAACACAGTTGAGCAGTTGGTATCAGTCCAACCCTCACTCTCCTGGGGCAGTCTTGCTCCTATATACCCATTCCCCAAAACCAGTAACCTAACCTTCGCAATCTTCTCACTCCAAAGGAAGCCCCCAGAACTCACTCAAGTCAAGCCCAACTGAAACTAGCCCATCTGAGCCAAAAGCAAAATTTCCCCTTCACCTTGAAAGAAGGGTAGAATTTTGATTGGTGTCAAAGTGCACAGTGAAAAGAGGAGGAGGGAAAAGAGAAAGGAGACACTCCAAATGGGGGGAAAGGCACAAACAAAGGTATCAAATTAGAAAAATGCAAGGCATGTGTTGAGGACCAGTTTGGCTAATGCACTGTATTTGTTTAAGGGAGCAGCAATGGGAGATAAGGCTATAGAAACAGATTATGGCCCTCTTACAGAGGGCCTTGAATGCCAGGATGAGCAGCTCACAAGGATCAGAGTTGGAAAGGACTTCAGAGTTCATCCAACTCAATCCTCTCATTTTGTAGAGTAGAAAATAAAAGTGACATACCCAAGGTCCCACAAGAAGCTAAGTGGAAGAACCCAAGTCCTCTGATCCCAGACCCAGAACTCTTTCCACTTTACCATGATCAGGTGCTATTCTATGGGCAATGTCAGCACAAGACCACCTGTAGGATACACAGAGAGGGCCTATGTAATTCAGAGGAAAACCCTTCACTTTAGTGTCTAGGAATAAATAAAGCAAAGACTGAATCTTGAAGCGGGGCCCATTCACAGCCACCGACAGAAACATTTGCAAGCTTGGAGCACAGTGTTCAATTTCACAGTTGGAAGAGCTGTTTCAACAGACTGCGGATGTGCAGGGGATGCTATCTGGGCTGACGACTTCTCCTCCCCAGTGGTGCTGTGCCAAAGGGTCCAAGGGTGCTGACGGCCCCTCCAGTCTGCGGCTTGCAGCAGGGCATTCCTTGGCAGCAGACTCGACACCTCAGCTCCTTATTCCACACCAGCTCTCCAGCCTCTGCAGCCATCACCTCGCCAAGGGGGAACAACACCCAGCCCCTAGGATGTGAGTCTCAATGAACTGGCAGGGGCAGGGCCTCTGCAGTGACTCGGCATGCCTTGATGCACCCGCAGTCTCAGGGAGCTGATTGGTCACCAAGAGCCTGATGTATAAGCCACCAAAGACCACCAGCATCTGCCGGGCCATCACCTGGAATGAATCAGAAAGCATCGTAAGTGTTGATTTGACAGACACCGAGGCAGACATCCAGATGAGGGAGGCAAGAGCAGTGGAACAACATGCCTTCCAACTCCCCAAACCAGGGATAACTTGGAACAGGAAGGCTGGCCCGTGGCAGCAGGCTACAGAGAATGGGTACGCCAAGCAAATTAGCACACTCGTGGTCTTCCTTTTAAGAAAACCAGCCACATGAAAATCTAGACTGGCAGAGAAGGAAAACTGGGTGGGGAGGGAGGAGGGGGAGTGTGCATGATAATTCAGGGTTCTTTGTTTTACAAAAGGTACCCCAGATACTTAAAATGAGATTCAGTTTCTGAAAATTAAACTTTCACTCAACTTTTCATGAATCCATTGGGGTCTAGATCCAAGTACACATGCAGTATAGAAAGGATTTCAGGGGAATGTTCCATTTCTTTAATAGAGAACATTGTTTTTATGAACTTTAACAAGCCCCAAAGAAGAAAAGAAGGGGTTGATTCAAGAATGGCCTTTGACACCAGGCGATCTGGGGTTTTAATATAAGAAGGTTCAAAAATCTCAAATATTCTGATTCCCTAACTCAAAGGAATCCCTCTCCATCCAAAAAGCACTGACAGATTGATAGCCTATTAGTGCAGTGGGGAGTGGGAGGGACACAACTTATACATGTCGCAACAATCTAATAGGAAGAGATAAGACAAGCACTTGAGTAAGTAAAATATAAAAACAACAATGATACATGTAAAAAGAGAGGCACCAAGTGCTATGAGAGTAGAGAGGAAAAGGGTATTATTTCTGACTGTGAGACATCTGAGAAAGCTTCTCGGAAGTGGTACTCAACCTAGGTCTTGGAGTGAGCCACTATGCAAAAATCCAAAATACACGTCTTATCTATGGTGGGTCAATGTGTTACCTTGCAGAATGAAGGTAACCTTGGAATACCAGAAAGAAGAGTCTTGCTCTTCTCACTAGTGAATCCCACATAGAATCTCAGAATTTCACAGTGGGAAGGAACCTTCCAGGCCAGATATTTTAGATACACATACAAAAAGGAATTCCTCTCCTCCTAAGAAAAGATGGAAGATAGAATGTCCTCCCTCTTTTGCAAGAGTTGGGAGTCATGAGTTAGTTTTACTGAACAATTTTTTAAAAATTCTTAGTAATGGGATGGTTTTCTAGGTAGTAAAGGGGAGGAAGGATATATTTGAAACTGAAGGTGATGCGAAAAAACCAGCAATCCCTTCTACAGTATACCTGACAACTGGCCAACCTGTCTTCGCTTAATTCCCTCTAGTGAGAAGCCCACTATCTCCCTCCTGAGGCAGTTCACTCCCTTTGGGGGACTGTGTAAGTGGTGGTGAGTTTTTCCTTACCTTGAACTGAAATTAGAAGCATGATGTAGTGCACAGAGGACTGGATTTAAGACTCAGAGTTCAAATCCTACCTTAGACATTTATTAGTTCAGTATGGCCCTGAGTGAGTCACTGAATCTACTTAAGCCTTAGTTAACTCATCTGTAAAATGAGGGGGTTGGATTTAATGACCCTTAAGGCACCTTCGAATTCTAAATCTATAACTACAAATCTGCTTCAATGGAATGTTTTTTGGAGCACTTATATAGTACCTACTATGTTCCAGCCACTGTGCTAGGTGCTTTTTACAAATATTCTACCCTTTATCCCTTCCAAAAAGCAAAATAAAACTGCACCAAATACTTATGTCATCAAGAATTCAAGTTACCTTATGTCCTCAAGGTCATGACTATCAGAGGTAAACAAAATATCCAACTACCCTCCAAGGTGGAGTCTGACCCCCACGGCCTCTCTGAGAAATGATAATTACCTCTGGTGCAGCCTCTGGAATGAGGTGGTGAAGAACCATCTGGGTGACCACTCCTTTCCTCGACTCTGTCCCACCACTGGGCAGCAGAGGAGATTCCTCAGCCAGCCTCTCATTCTCTTCTCCCTCTTCCTGGGCAGGGCTCACCACGGTCTCCACGACCACTTGGAATTGGTTCAGGCGATGTCTTAGCATTGACTGCAGAGAAAGCCAGAGAACATGCGTAGGCCAGCTCTTAAATTGGAGGGTCTTTAAAGAAGTGCCCATTGATTCTTTGGCCCACATCTGAGTGAGGCCAGAAAGCACAAGAGAAGCTGGCCCAAACCCTGCCTGTCTTTGTCTATGCCACCTCCAGAAAACCTGGAAATAGAAAGATTGGGTACATACTGACCGGCTACCTAAGTGAGGAGCAGCATGGTCCGATGGGCAGGCCACAGGACACCTCCCGTTAATCACAAGACCTGGATGCCCTGGGCCCAACTAATCATGGACTCTTGGACAGGTCATTCAACTCCTCGCACAAAATAGGGTTGAGACAACTTGCCCTGCCTTCCTGACAAGACTGCTATGATCAAAAAAGAAGGAAAAAAATAGACATAAAGACACTTTGAAAAGTTAAAAGCATTAGAGGAATGTAAGATGTTATTAAATGATTTTAAGCTAGTTCCTTTTCCATTTAATTAAGTAAGGGCCTGCTAGGGCAGCTAGGTGGCACAGTAGATAGAGTGCCAGGCCTGGAGTTAGGAAGACTCATCTTCCTGAGTTCAAATCTGGTCTCAGACACTTGCTAGCTGTGTGACCATGGGCAAGTCACTTAACTCTGCTTGCCCCCAGTTTCCTTTTAACCCTGCTTGCCCCCAGTTTCCTTATCTGCAAAAATTGAGCTAGAGAAGGAAATTGCAAACCACTCCAGTATCTTTGCCAAGAAAACCCCAAATGAGGTCGTGAAGAGTATCAGACGCTATTGAAATGCTTGAACAACATATGTATCAGCAAAGGAAATTTAGAGTTGGAAATATAGAATTCCTAACCCAAAAGGGCCGTCAGAGACCATATAATTCAATCCCTTCATTTTGAACATGAGGTGATTAGAGGACTCACCTAAGGTCACACATCAAGTTGGGACAGAGCTGGAACTAAAACCCAGGTGTTCCTGTTTCCCAGTCCATTCTTTTGTGCTAGTCTTACATGAGTCAAACACATCGATAGGCTGGTTACTCTGATGTAATATTAAGGTAGGGGCCTGTGTATCCAATGAGTAGATTCTCAGGCAATTCCCTGGCCCTTCAACGTGAAATGAATACCTCTGAAAAATTAAGGACTTGCCTTGATGATCTCAAAGATCTCTTCCAGCCCTAAATCTGCAATCCTCTATTGAGATCTTCAGATCCTAGATTGAGAATTGCAAGTGACCTCTGATATCATCCAGCCCAACCCCCTCATTTTACAGCTGAGAAAACTGAGGCCCAGAGAGGGGAAAGGATTTGCCCAAAGTCACAAAGCAGAACTAGGATTTGAAACCAGGTCTAGCAACCTTCCCATTATACAACAGGTACTGCCTTGACAGGTAGGGATGCCCTACAACCCCAGCTTGGTGTATTTTCTTCTTCCCCCAACTCAGAGTCATACCAGAGTGGTCAGTCATTCAAACCATTCTATGGGTTGGTTACCTCTTGACTGGTCTTCAGTTCTCGGATATAGTCTGATAAAGACTGGAGACAGCTCTCTAAGTGGAAGTAAACAAACCAAAGCTGGAGAGGACAGAAGAGAAGAGAAGAAAGCATCAACTTGGCTCCTGGCCTCCACACCCCACTCACTATGTTCTCTTTCCCACTGTTCTCCCCTTGCATTGTCTTCATTTTAATATTGAAAACAGACCTTTTACACGAAAACTTTCTGTTTCACTGTGCTCTCTGTGGCAGGAACACACCATTCTGTTCTCTCCCTGTGTATTGCTCTATAATTAACTCTAATTTTTCTGGCAAGTAGAAAACCTGCTGTTCATAAAACTGAAAAACGTCCAATCCTGTTGGCAAAGGGTTTTCATCTGCCATTAAATTAGTAGGCATCCTACCAATTAAAGAAGGACCAGGAACATCAATTGATGCAAAAAAAAAAATTTATTATACTTGTACTTTGAAATAAGAATTTTTATCTTATCTCTATTTTCTTTGCCTTATGGATAAAAAAAAATACACTGCATCAATGGGCATAACTTGGTCCTGGGAGATAGTTTTAAATCTGGATCCTTTAATGTTAAAAGAAAAGACTTGCCCTGAGACAATTTATCTGCCCTTACCATAATGTATTAACAAGTAATACAATGGAAAGGATCTTGGCATAGTGAATGGAGCACTAGACTTGGAGTTGGGAAGTCCTGGGTTCAGATCCCACAGCTGACACTTACCAGCCATGTAACCATGGACTGAATTCAGTAACTCTCTCTGAGCCTTGGTTTCCTCATCTGTAAAATAATGAGGATAGACTTGCCCCATGCAGTCCTTTCGAGTTCTAGATCCTTGATCCTCTGAACTGAATTGAACCACTTCATTTTACAGATGAAGAAACCAAGGCCCCTAGCCAATAAGCGATTTGCCCAAAGTAACAAAAGTATTAAACAGCAGGGCCAGCAATCAAATCCAAAGCCTAGAATTCCAAATCCAGGGATCTTTTCTTGTCTCCAAACCTCATCTTTAGATCTGCGTCAGAGAAAAGAAGCAGTTCCATATCTCTTGCCCAACTATCCAGGGCGTTCATCCATTGCATGAGAAAGCCCTTTCTTGTCTTCTTAGACAGAGACCTGATTGGCTAGGATGAATCATTCAGAGAAGTGATACCTGCAGTACAGTCTGGCAGCCCTCCACCTCACCAGTCACTCCCAGAAGCATGTGGTATGGCATCAGGGTTTCGTTGGCAGCTGCCAGACGGAGATCTGTATTCGTGCTTGCCTGTGAACCCAACATCCAAGTGATATAGTAGGACACTTGTCCCAGGGCAGCCCTCAAACCACACAAGTAAACCCATCTCAACACAAGCTGTTATTATGCAGATTCAGAGAGGTACAGTGGACCAAATGGCAGCCCCCAAATAAAAGAACCCCACAACAATCTAACACAACACACTGAGACCATCAGGTAAATACCTCCCTACCATCTTTTTTCCTTCCTTTGCCCTGTCCTGCCCATTCCCTGACTGTGACCTGCCCCTCAGTCTATCCTTCCCACATTGTGGTCATAATAACCATTCTTATACACTTATTCCCATGATGTCTCTGCTCTTCCCTACTGCCCATATTGAAAGAAGCATATTCAAAATCTCTTTTTTAAGTTTCCCTAGGAATATTAAGAAATAAATTTTCTATCTAAAGCCCTTACCAGACTTCTGGGAAAAGCCCATTGGAAAATTAGGTTATGGGTCAAGAACAAAATTAGGCTTTTCTTAGAGAAATAGAGAAAGGGTGGTACCAAACCTTTTAACAAAGGGTAAACCTGGTCTGGTTCATCCATTATAGCTCCATCCACCAGAAGTGATAAGAGCTAGAACCCTCCCTTCTCCATTGAGAGTGATCCAGAAGGGAACAAAAGGACTTGGATAATCAACAATTTTGGATCCTTAATACAGACTATATATTTAAATTATTTTGTATGTGATCTTTTCTCCCTTTAAGATTCCTATAATGTTACCTGAAATCTTCGGGGGCAAGGAGTCATGTCAGAGGGAATGGGAGACTATAGGCAGCTGAGTGGTACAGAGGATAATGTCCTGTGAAGGCCCTTCCCACTCTGAGATGGTACACCTCATTCTTTGGATTGCCTTACAGTACCAAGCACTCTGGACACTGTGCTTAGAGTAGGATAAAAGAGAGGGACTGGACCTATGTACGTAGGGAATTCTCAGATGAGCAAGCTTTCGACTAATGTAAGTCAGTACCTCCTCTACAATATATGCTCACGAAGAGTTGTCTAGACACTGAGAGGTCAAGTGACTTGACCTGAAACATTCCTGTATTATTGTTCAGTCATGTCCAACTCTTCATGACTCCATGGACCAATTGTCCATGGAGCTTTCTTGGCAAAGATACTGGAATAGTCTGCCATGTCTTTCTCCAGTTTTATGAAGGCAAGAGTTAAGTGACTTCCCAGGGTCACAGAGCTATTGTAAGTACGTGAGGCTGGATTTGAACTCAGGTCTTCTAGATTCCAGGCCCAGCGCTCTATCTACTGTACCACTGATCTGCCCCAAAGCTTAGTTTCCTCGCCTATAAATGAGAGAATTGGGCTGGATGATCTCTGAAGGTCTAAATCTATGATCCCATAATTCCTAGTATGCTGTAAACTTCTTGAGGGCAGGGAACAGGTCATATCTAAACTTGGCATCTCTCTCAGCTCATTAGATATTTAAATAATATTTTTGATGGTTAAATAAACATCCACTGTTGACAAACTGTTCCCCTCAAAGAATAGGTTTAAAAATACCAAATAATAAATAAACAAATAAATAAGTTTAAGAGAGACAAGTTTCAAGTTCAGCCTGGAAGAAAGCTTGGAGATTCAACTCAATACTTACAAAATACCTACTTACTGTGCTAGGCTATGTGGGCAGGAGATAGAAAAGGTGAATTAGCATCTATCTTAGAAAGACCCAGAGTTGTGTTTTCCATGCCCTTCAGGGAAGGAGGGCTATAATTAGTACTCACTTTGCGGCAATGTCTCCCTTACCTTCCTTTGGTGCCAGTCAAAGATGAGAATGAGAATGATGGTAGCTAATACAGTGCCTAGGGTCACAAGAACCACAGCTGCCCAGTGTCTTCCCAAAGAAAACATCTGGCTGGTAGAATACAGATTAGCCCACATTGCTATGTAGAAAACCTGAAGGAACACAAAGGCATCATGTACTCAAAGACAGAAAATAAATAAAGCAGAAAAGTCATCATCAGCATCACTATCACTGGTCTTCAGAGAGTACTTTAAAGCAATGGTTCTCCAAAATTAGCCCTTTCCCATCTAGGCAGGATTGGCCTGAGTTTGGACTCCATTAGCATAGCATTCGAGAACCCAGGGTCACCTACTTGCCATGACAAGGCATAAAGCTAAACCCTACGTCAGGGGCTGTAACACCAATGATCCAAGTCTACAAAATTTTGAAGCTGGGGTACGGGTGGGGGACAGATTAGTTCAATGGAATAAAAGGTACCGTTAGGATAACTAAAAAGGATATCCTGGGGCAGCTAGGTGGCGCAGTGGATAGAGTTTCGGCTTTGGAATCAAGAGGACCTGAGTTCAAATCCAGTCTCAGACACATAACACTTACTAGCTGTGTGACCCTAGGCAAGTCACTTAACCTGGATTACCTCACCAAAAAAAAAAAAAAAAAAAGGATATCCTGCTTTACACTGCAGGGCATAGAAGGTAGAGAAATTTATTGCTGCCCACAAGCTATACAAGATAAATATGTACGTGGAAGATTTAAAAAGCTATATAAATGTAGAGTCTATAATAAAAACAGCATGTAAAGAACACAGAAAGAACACTGAGTTTGGAATCAGAATCATACGGGTAGCTTCCCTACTTTCTCTCTACCACCCTTCCTCCTCCAACTCCAAGGCCATCTTGCCTCAAGGTTCATCTGCCAATTCAAAGGCTGGATTTCCCCTGTGCCAGAAAGCCCCCAGTTGAGGGCAAGCATGCCCACAATAGGAAAGAGTAGGTATCTTCTGAAGAATCTTACCCATTCATAGCCTCCATCACCCACTTCAACAGACTTTGTGGAAGCCCTACTGAATTCAATGACATCTGCTTCAAATATGCCTCCCTTTAGCAAATGGTAATGGTCTCTTCACACAAGAGGAACAAGTCTAGGGGCAGTCAGGGAATAGACTCGAATCCTTACCACAGCAATGGCCAGCTGGAAAGGCCTGGAGTTATAGAACACAAATCTTCTCACTTGGGGATCTAAGATGGCGTTCTCAATTAAACTCTTGTACTTCTCTGTTGGCACCTGCTCAGGAACCCAAAAGAGAAACCATGTTTGACTTCAGCCTGGGAGATAGCCCCCTCACCTCCCTGTCTGGGAAATGCACGAGATGGTGCTTTCATTCACCTGACTTACAACCATAGGGAACAGGGGACACTTGAAAGAATAGGGGTGGACCAGGACACCAGGGCTTATTTAAGATGTCAAGTAGACATAAGATGGCCGATGGAACTACAACACTCCCGAATTTGACTTTAAAAAGGGAAGGGACAGAATAAGAACTTACATAGTCTATTATATGCCCAGCACTGTGTTAATCACTTTTCACAATTATCATCAAACCTAGTTCTAGATTATTAAAAGTTTTAGGCATCCTCATTCAGTGCCTCAGGAACACCAGCACCTGCTCCTACCTTCTCGATCACTGGTCCTGGGAGAGTAAGGCAACAAACCCCACCCCCTCTCCTCACTCTAGCAGCATAGGAAGGTTGAATCTACTCTGTCCTTGGTTCCACTCTAATGCTGCATCCTCTCCTTAGTCATTCAGTCAATAAACAATTTATTAAATGCCTACTAAGTTCTGGGCATCATGCTAAGATTCCTTACCACCAAGGTTCCATGGATTGGATTTGGAAATCTGCGCCTAATGCCATATATGAAGGGCAGACCTTCTCTGCCCTGCTTTACCAAACCATACTAAAAAAAAACAGGACCCAGCCCACCATACCCATACACACTAATCCTTATCTCCTTACCCAGGAATAATCTCATACATCAGGACCTCCTTCAAGAGTGAGGCCTCCTACCACAGGTCCAACCAGCAGCCCTACCCACAATCCAGGAGCATGCTACCTCCTAATTGTGCATCACCTCCTGCCATCTTAAGTGGAGGCAAAGGTCCTGGCACTGAATGTACTCTCTGAAACTCCAATTCTATCACTGACAAAATTCACTTCATCTTAGACCTGTTGTTCTCACACCCCTTGTCATTCCTTGCCCTCACAGGACTCTGGCTGAACCCAGACACACAGCATCCCTAGCCTCCCTCCTCAGTACTTAGATGTATTTTTCTCTTCTCTATCAGCATGGTATGGGAAGCAAGCATGCTGGACTTGGAAACAAGAAAATCTGGGTTCCAATCCCACCTCAGATACTTAGTAGCTGTATGACCAAATGCAAGTCACTTAACCTCTCCCAGTCTCAGTTTACACATTTGTAAAAGAAAATGAGGGGAAAGGATTCCATAACCTCTAAGGCTCTTTCCAACACGTACAGGCCAAAAGAAGAGTCGGCATATTCCTTTCCTCCTTGTCACTTCACTTTTCCTCTGATGACTCCAAATGTCTGCAGTGTCCTAATTCCTTGTTGCAGTCTTCCTCTCCCTCTTTTTTCAAATTGAGCATAACTCTTACATTACAGTCTTCTTTTCTACGCTAACCCCTTCCTTTCTATGTGGAACTTCACTGTACAGGTTGATGTCCCTTTGAATAATTTGGCCTCCAGATTCGTGAACTTCCTCAGTGCCCCATGGACTCAACTTTATTCCAACTAAAACTGTGAACACCGAGATGGTCGTACTCTTGCTCTCACTATCACTCACAACTATTCTGCCTCAATTTAGGAAGACCTGAGTTCAAATCTGGCCTCAGACACTTACTAGTTGTGTGACCCTGGGCAAGTCACTTAACTATTGTCTGCCTCAGTTTCCTCAACTGTAAAATGGGGATAATAACTACCGATTTCCTAGGTGATATGCGGGATCAAATGAGATAATATTTGTAAAACCTTTGGCATAGTGCCTGGCATATATTAGACACTTCATAAATGCTTGTTCCTTCCTTACCTCCCTCCATTCTATCTACCCCCTTTTCTACAATCAAATGGCAACCACATAGGCCCTCATGACTGCTTACCTGGACCTTCCTAAATGAGCTCCTTGTTTCCCTTCTCTCCCCTTTCCAACTCATCCTCCAAGTAACTAATCTTCCTAAAGCAAAGGTCTGACCATGTCAGGCTTCCTGCTCAAAATCCCTCAGTGGATATAGCTACCATTTATATAACATTTCTATGTGTCAGGCACTGTGCTAAGTGCTTTATAATTACTTTCTCATCTGATCCTCACAACAATCCCAGGAAGTAGGTACTATTATTCTCCCCATTTTACAGATGAGGAAACTAAAGCAAACAAGAGATTAAGTGACTTGCCCAGGGTCACACAGCTAGTAAATATCTCTACCAAAGCAGCTGCGATCTTATAAACAAGTGACCTCTCTCCAGGCCTCAGTTTCCTCAATTGTAAAATGAAAGGCTCTCAGAAGACCTCTAAGATCTCATCATCTAGAGTTCTGGGCCTATCCAGATCTAACAGAATGGTCTGACTCACCTGGATCCCCCAGGTCTTCAATTTCTCCTGGGAGACTTCTATGTTAAAGGAGGCTGCTTCACAGGTACTGTCAGTACTTAGGACCATGAGGAGCTGGCCATTGGTAAGTCCTGAGATCAGAAGAGAAAGGAGAATCTGAGTCAGTGAGCATGGCACAGTTCTAAGAGGTAGGTGCTGTTGTTATCCCTGAGGAAACTGAGACATATAGAGGTTAAGTGATATCTCTGAGGTGTCACATAACTGTTGTCTGAGGCTGGATTTGAATTCATGTCTTCCTGACTCTAAGTCCAATCACCATCTACTGTGGCAACTTAGGTGCCCTGAAATGTCTTTCAAATAAAAAGAATAATAAATAAAAATGAAATCATATTCAATAGAGTTGTGTTGCTAACGTTCATTTTAAACCTTTCTGGATAAATATGAGTTTATTATTTGTTGGCAAAATGGTTCAAGAAATCTAGATGAGGGGAAAGGCTAGAGGAAGAGGCAAGGAACCTTACCATGAAGAACAGAGAATACTCTCACTTCCATTTTATTAACTCCTTTCTTGTGTGCTGGAGAAAGGAAGGAGTCAGGTGGGCTGGGAGGTTTCAGGGCGGGGAGAAGAACATATAGGAGGTCCAGATAAGAGGAAGGATATAGGGGAAAGTAGGCCTTGGGCTCAAAAGCGAAACTACTTTTTAGAAGGTTTACACAGTCAATGATTTATAAATGAAGGTTGATCAACAAGTCAGCATGTTTCAAATAATCCATTGTAGGAGACAAGAAGGACCTGAATGACTTACTTATAATTAGAAAACACAAACACATAAACACAATTTACATAACTATGAATCTTTCAACCAGAAATTACTACAGAGGAACTATATGGGAAGCAATATGTTATAGTGGAAAGAATAATTTAGAGTCAAAGGACCTGGGTTCAAATCCTGACTCTACCTGGGTAACCTTAGGCAAATCACTTAACCTTTCTAGGCTTTCCTGTTCTCATCTACAAAATGAAGGGGTTGGACTGGATGACCTCCAATGTCCCTTTCTAGATCAATAATGCTATGATCGTATAAAGTCTTACCTCATCATTCTGCCTTCTTCAGTGGAAGTTCTTACGGAGACTGAAATGGCCAAAAGATGCCAAGAGAAAAAGGGAAGCGAAGGAAGCAGAGCCTCTGTAATCCCCAAAACTAGACTCTTTATCCCTAAATAAAATCTACTGCATAAAGTTCCCTCCACAATCTGGATCCAACCTATCCTTCCAGCTGTATTTCTCCTTCCTCCCAGACATGGCCTAAAGATGCTCAGCCAAAGTGGATTACTCTCCATCCTTGGGCAGGGCACCACCATGCACCCAGGTACACAATCTTGGAACCAAACTCAACTCTCTCTCAACCCCCAAAGGTCATTAGTTGCCAAGGCTTATCAATTTGATCACCGTGTCTCTCACATGCATCCCCTCCTCTCATCTTATATGGCCACCACTCTAGTTTAGGCCTTCATCATGTCTCCCCCTGGGGCAGCTAGGTTGGCACAGTGGATAGAGTACCAGGCCTAGAGTCAGGAAGACTCATCTTCCTGAGTTGAAATCTGGCCTCAGACACTAGCTGGGTGACTCTGGGCAAGTCACTTGACCCGGCTTTCCTCAGTTTCCTCATCTGTAAAATGAGTTGGAGAAGGAAATAGCAAACCAATCT
This sequence comes from Vombatus ursinus, assembly GCF_900497805.2. NCBI lineage: Eukaryota > Metazoa > Chordata > Mammalia > Diprotodontia > Vombatidae > Vombatus > Vombatus ursinus. Next base: position 2,297,729 of record NW_020954564.1, on the reverse strand, counting down.
GATGTCTTTGCCAAAAAAACCCCAAATGACCGAACAACCTCTCCCCTGAGCAACCTATTTGGTCTCCATGCTTCCAGTCTCTACCTCATATAATCCATCCTCCACACAGCTACCAGATTGATATCCCTAAAATACAATTCTGATGGTGGCAACCCCTCCTCAAAGGACTTCAATAGCTCCCTTTTGCCCATAGGCTAAAATACATATTCTTTTATTTGGTACTTAAAGACGTTTACAATCTGGATCTAGCCTATCTTCCCAGATACATGAGTCTCATTCATGCATTTTAAATTCCAGCCAAATTGGCTACTTCCTCTTTCCCAGACTCGGTGGTCCATCCCACCTCCATGCCTTTGCATTTCTCAGGCCTGGAATGCACACCTCCGTTATTTTCACCTTCCAGAATCCCTAGCTTCCTGTCAAGTACAGTCCAAGTGCTGCCCCCTACATGAAGCCTTTCCCGATCATTCCCCAGCTGCTAATTTCATGATACCCCCCACCAAAACAAAAGTCCTGGTATTTACTTATATAAGTGTATGGATGTTTACCTCCAATAGAATGATAGCTCCTCGAAGGCAGAAGCTGTTTTGGTTTTGTATTTGTATCCCCAGCAACTAATACAGAGCCTGGTACATTGCAAATGATTAATAAACTCTTGTTGATTCATCTATTGTATTTTCCACTTTCTGTGCTTTTACTCTTTCACTAATGAGCTGGGTAACCTTGGGTGACTCAGCTCTCCTCCTAAGCCTCAGTTTCTTCACTTGTAAAAGGAGGATTAAGTTCTTCAACCCAGGACAGATTGGTCCCAAGCTAAAACTAAAAGCCACCAACATCCCTGGATAGAAATTTTATGGAAAAAAGAAGCAAGACAATACAGTTCACTCAGTAACCTGGATGTAATCCATCCATACACAGGCCCTCAGGCTGCCTACTTGGAGGATGAGCAAATGTTCTTTCCAGTTGCTGCTTTCTGTTTCCCTAAAAGACACGGCAGGGTTTGAAAAAAGACTCTTTTGAAAAAGCAGCTCAGATCAGGGCTCTCAGCCACTTCCCGAGCCTTCCTGAGAAAGGGTTTTCTTACTAAATAAAACGAAAGCCTTCAACATATTAACTCTTTCCATGTAAATATATACTGCTAATCACTCATTACAGCTGGCCTTTTTTGGCCAAGCATCAAAATCAGCCCTCAACTGGCTACCCATTAAAGCAAGTTCAAGAAGCCTTCTACTTAGGAATACTTTTTGAGTTCCACTTCCTGTCAGAGTCCTAGGATATCCCATATTAGTCTCCTTCCAGGAATGAGGGTGACCTTAGACAGACCTACTTGAAAAACCAGAACTTATAAACTTATCACAAGCTACTTCCTACAAGGACTGCTCTCTTCATATCATGAAGTAATTTACCAAATCCCCAACACTGGAGACTTACTTGGGAGCTATGACCATAATCCAGAATTCAGCTTGGATCTCTCTGCTGCCTCAATTTACCCAGATGAGAGGCTGCCGTATATAAGCAACAGTAACATGTATCAAAGAGAAACGGAACTCTAAAAAGCTTTATTGATTACTGTGTGTTCCTGGGGACCTTATGAACGATCAAGAAATAATAACAGCTTCTGGATGACATCAAAGTGCTACCAGAAGAGATGGAGTCTTACCTCTTCCCTCCAGGCAGGAAGTATCCTCCTGTACGAGAGTTCTCTCATCAGAGAAGGAAGTGAGGTAGGGTCCAAGAGCCCCCGCTGGATCCTGGGGAAGGTCATATGCCATGGTGAAGGGAAAGCTCAGGACAATTCTCTTCAAACTTCATACCATTTTCAGAAGAAGCTGCCTCCCTTTCTTTGCCTGTCCAGAGAACAGCCAACTCATCTCATGCTACCTTTGGTCAAGGCCAGAGACAAAAGCACAGAACAAAATAAAAATTCAGCATGTGGCAAGACCAGGGACACTGTTTATCTCTTCAAAATTGAAGTTAACCTGTGACCTGGGAACAAATCATTTACAATAACTTTTTTTGGTTGTTGCCATTGAGTTTAATCGTTTTGATAAGTCCGAGAGAAATACTATTTTAATGTGGAATTGAAGGGAATTTAGGGGACAGAGAACCCAAAACTCTGCGACGACACTGCAAGGTTATTGCTGACTACTACTCTTCAGTGATAACTGACTGCTTCCCTTCAAATAGCAAGCACTGTCTATATAGATATATATGTACATATATATAATATATATGTATGTATGCATGCATGCATATATGTATATGTGTATGTGTATATATACACATATATATACATACACACATATATGTACATATATAAACCTTATATATTTTAACATTCATCTTTTTAAATTTTGAGTTCCCAATTCTCTCCCTTACACCAGCCCTTCTCCCACCCATTGAGAAGGCAAGCAATATGATATCAATTATACATGTGAAGTCATGCAAAACATATTTCCATATTGGCCATGCTGCAACAACAACAACAAAAAAAAGCAGCACCGAGAAAAATAAAATAAGTGAAAAAAGTATGCTTCAGTCTGCACTCAGAATTCATCAGTTCTCTCTGGATATAGACAACATTTTTCTTCATGAGTCCTTTGGAGCTATCTTGGATAATTGTACTGATGAGAGTCGCTAAGTCTTTCATAGTTGATCATCATTACAATATTGCTGTTACTCTATGCCATGTTCTCCTGGTTCTGCTCACTTTACTTCAAATCAGTTCATATATGGCTTGCCAGGTTTTTCTAAAACTATCCTGCTCCTCATTTCTTGTAACAATAGTATGACATCACAATCACATACCACAACTTGTTAAGCCATTCCCCAATATTTTTTTATCTCTTTGAGATACAGACCTAGTAATGGTATTGCTTGACACTATTTTATAGTCCTTTGGGCATAGTCCAAGTCGTTCTAAAGAATGGAGAATGGCCGGACCAGTTCAGAACTCTACCAACTGAAGCACTTTCTTATTTTCCTTTGAACTTGCCTCTCTCTCAGGAACAATACATTCTGAGAAGCAGGTTCCCTGATCCTGCACCACAATTATGTGGTCCCATGCTCCACCAATTATTGGTAAGAAGGGGAGGAAAAGGGGGAGAAGGGAACAATCCCTAATATATGCCAGCCACTGTGCTAAGCACTTTACAAATACAATTTCCTTTGAGCCTCACAACAACCCTGGGAGGTATTATTACCTGCTATTATTACCCCCATTTTAGAGTTGAGAAAACTGAAGCAGACAGGTTTGTTCAGGGTCACACAGCTAGTAAGTGTCTGAGGCTAAATTTGAACTCAGGTCTTCCTGACTCCAGGCCCAGTGCTCTATCCACTGTGCCACCTAGCTGCTTAACAGAGGGAAAGACAGCTGAGTCCCTGTGGGTCCTTGATTCCCTCTATTCCATAAACCCATTCACTTTGAGTGCCTCAGGTAGTCAGTCCTCTTAATAAGTAAATGGTACTATGCAAAGGGCACTGAATTAGGAGACAGAAGACCTATGTTCATACCATCCTCACTTTGCCACTTATTATGTGACTCTGGGCAATTGACTACATTTTTCTGGGTCTCATTTTCCTCCCTGTAAAATGAGGGGGCCGAACCAGATGACCTCTAAGATCCCTTCCAGCTTTCAATCTATGATCTCATAACTCCCAATGTATTATGACTCTATCCTGGGACAGGAAGGGTTCATTATACCACAGGTACTTATTACACAGATTCAAAAAGACTGCAAGGCAATTGGTAAAGCACATCATCCATTGTACTTCCATGTACTGATCCCTCTAAAAGCAAATAAACAAACAAAATTAACCCTAATCCCATCCTTCCCCGTCCCCCACCCCCCCAAAAAAATATCATAGAATCTTAGAACTTTAGAGCTTGAAGAAACCTTAGAAATCATCTTCTCCAACCTCCTCCTCTTCAAGTAACTGATTAATTGCCAAATTGGATTGCCCTTTCTCAGTGCTCCTTCTTTGTGACCTCTCTACAGAACTGGACCTTTTCCCCCTAAATAGTGTCTCTTCTCTGGGTTTTCATGACCCTGCTCTCTTTTAGCCTGTTAATTTGTCTGACTGCTCCTCAGTCTCCTTTGCTAACTCATTTGTATTGTGCCTTCTGCATTAATAACATGTTTAGCAACCAATTCTCCGGGGGGAAAATGTACACATGATACCCTTTTAACTTTAATCTGTATGATTAACATTTTCTTCATGACTCTCTTAGGTCTAGATGAGTAACAAAACAATAAATCAAGCCCTAATTTGTAGTGGTTGTCAATTTTGCTCACAATGAGCAAATGGGCTTAGAGCCAGTTATAAGTTGGCTCCAGCAAACCTCTGACCCCAAAGCTTTGGCCTGGGCCCTCTTTACTTTCTTCTCTTCACTCTCACATGCTGACCTGCTCAGCTCTCACGAATTTAATTATAATCTCTTCAAAGATGACTCCCAGATCTAAATATCATGTCCCAGTTTCTGTTCTGCCACTACCTGGGGTTACAGGACCTCATCACCTCATACCTGGACTACTGCAATAGCCTGCAGGTAAGCCTGCCTATCTCAAGTCTCTCTCTGTTCCAAACCATTCTCCATTCAGTCACTAAAGTGGTCTTCCTAAAGCACAAGTCCTACCATGTCACCTCCCTACTCAATAAATTCCAATGGCTCTCTATTGTCTCCAAGAACAAATTCAAAATGCTCTGTTTAGCATTCACCCCTGCTATCCTTTCAGTCTTCTTACACTTCACTCTCCAACATGTACTCCCATCTAGTAAAACTGGCTTCCTCTCTGTTCCATGAACAAGACACTCAATCTTTGGGCTCCGCGTATTCCCTCTGGCTGTCCTCCATGACTGGAACCCTCTCCCTCCTCCATTCTTACTACTGGCCTAATACTGACCTCCCTAGCTTCCTGTAAGTCCCAACTAAAACTCCACCTTCTATAGGAAGCCTTCCCCAACCTCTCTTAATTCTTTTCCTCTTTTAATTATTTCCTCTTTATCTTGTGGATATCTTATTTTGAGTATGAATGTGTATATATATATATTCATATGTGTATATGTGTGTGTATATATATTATACACATATTTGTCTGCATATTGTCTCCCTCATTATATTGTAAGTTCTTTGACAACTGGGACTGTCTTTTGCTTCTTTTTGAATCCCCAGTACTTAGCACAGTGCCTGGCATATAGTAGTTACTTAATAAATGTTTACTGATTGATTTATTGATTCTGCATCTACAAAATTTTATCTTTCCCCAAAAACTCACCCCTTTTCCAAACTTCACTGTTTCTGTGGTAGGAACCACCATGCTTCTCTTATCCCAGGTACAAAATCTCCATGTTATCCTGAACTCACTTTCCTTCATCCCACATAGCCAATCAGTGGCCAAATCTTACATCTCTGGCATCTGTCCCCTTCTTACCTATTACCTCCTTTGTTCAGATTCTCGTCTCTCCTCACCTAGATTAGGACAGGGCCTCCTAACTGGTCTCTCTGCCTCAAATCCCTGCAATCCATGCTTCACACAGTTGCCAAAGTGATCTTTCTAAAGCACAGGTCTAATCATGCTACTCCCCTACTCCACAAACCCCAATGACTCCTTATTATCTCCAGGATAAAATGTAAATTCTTCGGGTTGGTTTTTAAAGCCCTTCAAAGCTCCAAACTACCTTTCTAGCCCTATTATACATTACCCTACTTCTCCACATTCTATGGTCCAACCAAACTGGCTTTCCTTCTGTTCCTCACACAAGGCACTCCAACTCCATCTCTGTGACTTTGCACTGGCTATCCTTTATGCTTACCCTCCTTACCTCGACCTCACAGAATCCCTTAATTTCCCCCAAGGCTGAGTTCAAACTTCTACATGAAACTTTTCCTGATCTCAATTGCTAATGCCCCCCAAATGACCTAATAAATATATTTTGTAATTTATTCTGCATATGCTTACACATGTATATGTGTGTATACATGTACTTATATTGATATGTACATACACATGTCATCTCCCTTGATAAAGTGCAAGGTCCCTGGGAGCAAAAACTGTTTCATTATTTGTATTTGTATCTCTCACCCTAAGGTACACAGTGGGCATTTAATGAGTACTAGCCAATTAACAAAACTGATGCCTAGAGAAGGGAAATGACTGGTACAAGGTCACTAGGACTCAAAAACATATCTCCTGACTCAGTACACTACACAGTACTGCTTCATACAGTAAATTCATACAAGGGAAATTAGTAATAGTAGTAGTAGTAGTAGTAGTAGTAGTAGTAATAGTAATAGCAACTAACATTTATGTAATACCTATTCTGTGCCAAGCACTGTGCTAAACACTTAACAATTATTTCATTTTATTCTCAACAACCCTGGGAGGTAGGTGCTATTATGAAGCCCATTTTACAGCTGAGGAAACAGACAAAACGAAGTTAAGTGACTTGCCCAGGGTCACACAGCAATTAAGTGCCTGAGGCCAGATTTGAATGCAGATTTTCCTAACTCTAGGCCCAGCAATCTATCTACCATCTAGCTGCCCCTAAATTACATGTATAAATCTGGCTAGCCTTTAATTAGTATCCTTTGACATCATAACACACCACTTTACTTGTACATCCTCAACAAATGATTAACAGGTAAAAGGATCCTTAGGGATCATCTAGTCCCAACTTACTTAGGAGACCCTGAAAGGTTAGGCATTTTGCCCACAGTCCCACAGTAAATGTTGAAGCAAGCTCCTTTCACTTTAAATCGACCACCGCACCATGCCTTCTCTCAATTCGCCATATTCTAGATTCACTGTGTTCTAGGTCACTGAGGTAGTAACAGTGCTGGGATTGAAACCCAGGACCTTTACCCCTGGGTTCAAAGGAAAATGTCAATAATGACATTTTCCCTTGGACCTCTCAGTCCCATTTTGTACCCCCCTAATGCATGTTGAATGTGGTATAATGGAAAGAGGAAAGGCCTGGGTCTGACTCCCAGAACCCACATTTAAAAACTGTGTGGCACTGAATAAGTGACTATTCCTCCCTGAGCCTTAGTTTCTTCCTATGTAAAATAGAGATAATCATGCTTACAGCTTTCTACCTTACAGGGTTGTTAGAAGCTAATACTTCAACAACTTTGAAGCACTACAGAAATGAATTATCATCATCATACAATGCTGGACATTACAGTTATCTCTGTGCTTGTATTCTATCCTGCTACTGGACTAGAGACTCCAGAAAGGCAGAGGCCATCTTAGCCAAACTTTGAATCTCTCACCCTCACCCCTGCTCACCTCACACACGGCTCTGCAGAGAATTATGTGATTAATAAACCTCTGCTAAATGAATGAGCAGCTAGGTGGTATGATAGATAGAGCACCGGCCCTGGAGTTATGAGTTCAAATTCAGCCTCAGATACTTCCTAGCTGTGTGACCCTAGGCAAGTCACTTAACCCTGTTTGCCTCAGTTCCTTCATCTGTAAAATGAGCTGGAGAAGGAAAGAGCAAACCACTCCAATATCTTCGCCAAGAAAATCCCAAATGGGGTCACAAAGAATAGGACATGACTGCAACAACAAAATAAGAGCTGCCCTACTGGAAAGGATCAGTGTGAGTGAAAAGTCAAGATGGGCTAAGCCTCCCTCTTCACCCCACTCATCTTACCAGCTGCCCCAGCAGGAGTGTTAAAAACCAAAGGTCTAGATGACAGAGATAAAATGTAAAAGGGGAATGGAACCAGCAATGTCCAACTACAGAACTTCTGTCTGAAACATGGAAGGAGGGAAGGAAGCACAGAAACCATCTAAATTACCCCCTTACTTAAGCACAAAAATTAGAGCCAGAGAACCTATCTCTTCTGGGTTGGAATCCCAGCTCAGCTACTTAATACCTGCTTTATCACTGGCAAAACATGTCACCTCTCTGGGCCTCAGTTTCCTCATCGGTAAAAATGAGAGAGTTGTATTGAATGATTTCAAAGACCCCTTTCAGCTTTAAATCCTAATTTCTCAGATGAGGACCATAAGGCCCAGAAAAGGGTGTGACTTCACTACATGCTTCCTGTGCAGGCTTTGCACAATTAGAAGTGCTGGGAGGTCTCAGCACTGGACAAGGCATCAGGGAGGGTCCCAGCGACCCTACCTGGAAGAGCCTGGAAAGAACAACAAAGATGATGACAACAAAAATCATAATAGTGATCCAGAAAGATTTCCTTAACTATTTCTTAAATAATAGATTCTGCCCAGTGGCTAGGCCTTTATAAGCCCGGACCTGTTAAAATGAGTCTTGACTTTACCTTCCAATTTAACTTGCCTTTTCCTCTGCTTATCTTCTTCTGGATCATTTCTTACCCTTCTTCACTCAAAAGGAGAAAAAAAAAATGTTCAGGATCTGGGTTATTGAAGACTATGGAGATTATTCTTTCAAGGGGCTCTACCACTGCCCCCAGGGACCCCACCAAGAACTGTGTGCAACATTCATGCTCAGTCTCCTTCCACAGAGATGGCAGCTGAATTCCCCTTAGTTACCCACTACAGCAGCAGGAAGTTGTAAAAAAGACTCAAACCTTGTCCTGCAAAGGCAGATCACAAAAAAAATACATTTTATATTCTAGGAGGATAGGGAGGACTTAGAGACCATCTAGTCCCAACCCTTTCATTTTAAAGGGAAGGAAACTGAGGTCCCCAGGAGGGAGTGCCTTGCTCAAGGTCAGATTGGTGTGTGTGTGTGTGTGTGTGTGTGTGTGTGTGTACCTGTGCCCATTATACCACATCGAAACCCAACTAAAACAGGAGATTATGAATGGGGAACCTTGTGCAAAGAATTTAGTCGGAGGAATTGGGTTTGAATCTTAACTACTGCTTGTTGTGACACTGGGGAAATTGCTCCCACTTTCTGAGACTCAGCTTCTTCATTCACTGTCCCGAGGAAGGGCTAAGCAGAACACCATAGCTCGGGTCCTGTGATGTTCTGCTTAATCCCAAAGCTCAACCTTTAGTTAGCTGACCCTGGGATAAGAAAGAAGGGCTGGTTGGGTGACTGAAGTCTCTGCGCGGCTGGATCGCGGCCCCTAGGAGGGAGGGGGTCATCACGCGACTGCTTTCAGTTATCCCGAGACAGGCCAGAACAAGCTCATGCTCCCCGAACTTCCTCCAATCTGCTGCCTTCTCTCCTCCCAAACAGATGTGCACTGGAGACCCCAGCCTTCAGCAACCCCCTGTGGAACGGCAGAGCCTCCAGCCTGGTCAAGAGCATCCAGACTCCCCCATTTCCTCCTCCTGGCACCAGGGAACAGGTCCCTAGCACCCTGCCCCCGGAAGGGGGAAGTGCTCTAAGTACTGCGGGGGCGCAGGGAGGCTCTGCTCAGCTCCGGGCCTCAGTGCCCGGAGCTGTCCCAGCGCGCCTGGCGCCCGGGCGCACACTCACCCTAGAATCCGCCGCTGCAGTAACCCTCGGCGGCGCCGGGCAGAGGGTTTCCTTGGGGGCGGGAGGAGGAAGAGGTGGGCAGGCCGCCGCAGAGAGGCCGAGGGCCAGTGCTGCGAGACGTATAAACCCGTGCGCGCCCGCCCGACCTCGCCAGCACGGCAGGAAAAGCTGACTTCCTCTCGGCCCAGCGCTGGTCTCTGGTTACTGTTACCTTGCGAGTCACCGGGCATGTGACTCCACTGCGTGCTCCCCGAAGTATTGCCAGCACCATCTCTTGCTCTTTCAATTCCTTAGGCCGGATTCACGGCCGGGTCATTTCATTGCAACATAGACACACACTTGTGCAACCTCATGTGGATTCACCCCGCGGGTCCCGCCCCCGACGAGGCCACTATGCAAAACAGGAAAATGGGAGACAAGAAATCATGGGACTTCAAACTGGAAGGGCCCTTCGAGGTCATGGAATCAAACCCCGTTTGCCCTTTTATTTCACAGAGGTGGCAACTGAGGCACCAAGAGGGCTAGTGTTCACTGTGCTAAGCGCTGGGGATGCAAAAACAAATAAAAACAATAGCTAGCATTTATAAGACGCTTTAAGGTTTGCAAAGACTTTACAAACATTATCCCATTTTATCTTCACAACAACCCTGGGAGGTAAGTGCTATTAATATTTCCATTTTACAGATGAGGAAATTGAGGTTAGATAATTTGCCCCCCTCCCCAGTAATGGCAAGAGCCCTCCACAGTGAGTCCGTAGACCTGTGTTTTCACCCGACTCTTCCTCACTACATCATCTTGCACACCATCATTTCCTCCTCCACTATGGAGGGGCTTGTTTCTTCATTATTACTAAGTCTCTCCAGTTCAACATTTCTGCATTCTTAGCCCTCTTTCAGTTAAAGAAAAAACCCCAACAATAATAATGATAATAATAATTTGGAGATTAGAGGAATAGTTCCTAGGAACTGAATTTCAGGCATCAATTCCATTCAATGCAACAGTCCAGACAATCAACAAAATAATGAATCAAGTGTTGATTTGTAAAGCTTGCTGATTTCCAAAGGATTAAAGAAAATTTTACAAATGGCTCTCCGAAGCTAGTTGTGGCTGGCTCCAGCAGCCCCTGCCTCTATTCCCAAATGGCTTCCACGCATTCGGCATACATTAAGTACAACTTTAATTTTCATCTCCAGAGGAACAGCAATCTTCTAAAAGATTAAGCAATTGTTAGGAAACTGGAGGTCGATAGTGATTCAAGAGGCCTCACATATAGAGAAAAAACATTCAGCCAGGCTGGACAATACTGAAGCAACAGGCTAGTAAAGTGAGATTAACCTGCTTTTATCAAAAAAGAATGGGGGGAGGAAGGAGGAGCTAGAGCTTTAACATCTATGCAGCTATTTAAATAAAATACCTATTTGACATAATTATCCCTTCCAATCCCATGTATCTAAACAAATCCTACCCACCTCAAGTGCTGTCTTCTTCATAAAGGTTTCCCTGGCAGCCTTCATTGATCTCCCTGTCCTCCAAACTTTTGCAAGGCATACTCTGTACCAGGACTTAGTTTATGACAATAGACCACTGTTCTCCTCAGTCAGAGCGCAAGATCCTTGAGGGCCAGGGCAGACTATGAAACAGTCACTCAATACGAACTTTTTAGGTAATTATGTTACTTCCCATTGAGTGAAGGAGGGTGGGGGAGGGTGTGGAGAAGCAGGGAAGTGATGGCATGTGATGTCTGTGTGATCTAGGAGACTAAATCTGCTGATTGATTAGTTCCCTCATCTGTAAGATGAAAGGGTTGGCCTTGGTAAAGATCCCTTCCAGCTGAGAAATTTTATCATTCTAGCTTGGTCCAAAACCCAGTCAGTTGATAGGGCTTCTCCTACTTCACAGGCTTCTGTAAAGTGACTTTTGTGCAAAGATCCAAAGTCTGGTTTCAAAGTGTAAGCAGCCACTATTACCGGAAAACTAGTTAATAACTTCAGCAGATAGGCCCAATGAACACAAGCTTGGACAGACTTCAAGAGATAGTGGAGGATAGAAGGGCCTGGTGTGCCATGGTCCATGGGGTCATGATTGAGCAAAAACAGTAAAAGATAGGCCCCAAGCCTACATGAACTTTATTCTCAAATTGTCAGGGCCCTGAGGACAGTAGCTGATACATTCTGAGAAGTGATTATAAGGAATGGATTCTCTTACCTTCACTAGAGTGAAAAAATCTTATTAAGATTCCAGGCCTATCAGTTTCACACATTTAAAAAAAAAAAAGCTGAATAGTTGATCCTAATACTGTAGTCAAATGATTTTTAACTAAGTATTTATATTATTCTATATTTTTACTTTAAAAACCCCAGAAAACAATAACAAACAATGAGGCGCCCTTCCAAAGAATGCCCTAAAATCAGCTCATACTGCCCTTCCTTAGGTTAACTTGTCCCCAGCAAGCATTCCCTCACCCCCCAAAACAAAAACAAAACATAGAGGGCCCTGGAGCTCTGGTTCTGACTTCTAACAACTCAGAACTGGAGCCCTGGTTGTTGACAGTTTTTTTAAGCTAAAGTAGCTGCTGCCAGCATAAACATGCCAGTGTCTTACAGGTTTCCCATCCACACAACCACCAACCAAATCATTCAACAAGGCTTTGTCAAATTCTTCTAACCAGCTGCCTTCCAAGATTTTAAAGCCACTGAAGATAAGTGAGGTCAGCTCACGGGAAAAGAAAAAAAAAGTACCCTTGAATATGCCAGTTTCCATTAAACAGAAAGGTTTAAAATATAGCATACAAAACTTAGGAAACGGTGCTTCTATCAGCCAAAATGGATGTTTTCAGTATAAGTATATTTAATACAATAATGACTAATACAAGGTCTTGTATGACTTAGGACTAATACAAAGGTCTTAGTGTAGTTTTCAGCTTTTAATAAATTAAGAAGTGTAAATGCTAAAAACTTATAAAAATCATTTGAATGGTTAATTATTTACAATTTTTAAAATGTTGGTATTACAAAATGTTGGTGTTACTTATTAAAATTAAACATAACTGCCCTCTTGTGCTAACCAGTGTTTCTAGTCGATTTGCAAATTTTGTCAAAGTTTTCATTAGCTGCTGCTCAGTGACAAAAGGGTTTGAATGTAATTCTAGCCTTAAGATCATCCAAAGATAGATTATGAGGCTTTGATGCATGTGTAATAGTTTTGACAAGACATCACAAGAAAAAGTTCAGTGGAGATAGACCAGGTGATCAAGGTGATCAATCAATATTCATGAAACTATCACATACTCAATGCATAATGGTAAGTTGCCCCATCTTGTTAAAGTTAAAATTAAATATTTATTACTCAAAATTCAGAAAACCAAATAAGTGTAAAAGAAATTTAAATAATTAAACTTTGAAATGATTTCTTTTGTAAGTTTGTAGCATTTGTACTTCTAAAGGCGCTAAAACTTAAAACTGCACTAAGACTTTGGGGACTGCTGTATAATGGGATCTTGAAAACTAATGCTTGTTTTATTTCTTTAGAAATTGTACTTTTTAAGGCTAGAGATTTTTCCTTCTAATGGATTGAATTCACATAATTTCTGTCATTTTGAAAAACTTAAAAAGGCTTTAGTTCAACCCAGGTTTCATTTTCTGGTTTTTGTCTAGCACTTGGGGCATATGGGGTGGGTCAAGGGAAGATTATTCAAGGAACATGGGAAGAAGCTGAGACTTTGGCATGTAACGATAGTGCAGTCCTTACTTTCCTCCTTCAAAGAGACTCTATGAGGGGCAGCGAGGTGGCGCAGTGGCGAGAGCACCAGTCCTGGAGTCAGGAGGACTTGAGTTCAAATCCAGCCTCAGACTTGTGATACTCACTAGCTGTGTGACCCAGAGTTACTTAACCCAATTGCCTCAAACCACCCCCCCCCAAAAAAAAGAGATCCTATGAAGAACTGTAGGATATCATTGGTTGGATTTGTGTGGAGCCCTGTCCCATACCTGGAATGGACTGCTTCCATGTCTCCAACTGCTGAAAACCTTCTTTTCCTTTTACCTGGGCCCAGCTCAGGTATTGTCAGTCTTCCCCAATTTCCCAACTAGTATTTGTTCCTTCCCTTTCCAACTACTCTGTTGAACTTCAAGGCACTTACCACATTCTATCCTGAATATCATTTGCATGTATTTCATCTGCCGTCTATAAGCTACTTTGAGAGCACGGGCTATTTTTGTATTTTCCAAGTGCCCATTTGCCTTAAGTGACATACACTTGAAAAAAATCTTTTAATTTCACTGGAGTTACCAGGCTTGAGAAGCAAGGGTTTCCAAATTTATAGAAGCAACTGTTTTGAGTTTTTTTTCTCAGCAACAAAAATTACATCCTAAGATCATAGATTTAGAACAAGTAGGGTCCTCGAAGACCATTAACTCCAAGAAAAATGACATGCCCACAGTCCCATAAATACTAAGAGAACCAGCAGTTGACCTAAGATTCAGTAACTCCAAATCCCAAGCTCCTTCCACTGCACCAAGCTGTATAGGTCTTTAATGAGATAACACCTGTAAAGTGCTTTGCAAACCTTATAGCATGGTAGAAATTCTAGCTACAAATACTATCTTCATTGTCTGGTGAGGCTATGGGAGGTTAAGTGCCTTGCGCAAAATTATACAGCAAGGAATGTAATGTCAAATCCAGGTTCTCCAACTTCAAGTTAGAATAAATAGCATCTGAAATAGTATTCCTATGGTATGTTGAATTTGGATTTGGCATGCAAAAAAGTAGTGGGTATATTCCAAACGACTCAGGATGAAACATATTACTCACTTCCTGACAAGAGGTGGTCTTGAGACAAAATTACAGACATAAAATTTTTGGACATGCTTTTGATTAGGCTTAAGTTAACAGTTTCCCCCCCCCAATTATTTTTGGGGGGTGGGGGGAAGGAAAGAAGAAAATAATTGTTGAATAATTTTAAAATGTTTTTAAAAATATACATATACATGTGTATATATACTATATGTGTATGTGTATATATATGTATATGCGTATGTTAGGTATCTTGCAATTGCCTACCTTTCCGCCAGGATGCCCCACTAGTACCTCAATTTTAAAACTTAAAACTGAGCTTATCTTTTCCCAAAAACTTTCCCCTGCCAATTGTCAATAGCACCCCCTTCACCCAGTCTCCTATATTTATAAGCTGGGAGTTAAATTGCCTCTCCCTCACCTCTCACGTCCAATCAATTACCTGTTAATTCCACCAAAAACATCCACATTTTCTATTCCCAAAGCTGCAACCCTAGTACTGTACTTGTGCCCACTTCTACTCTATCTTCATTCCCAATGTCTTTCATGCTTCCTTTGATCCTAGATCTCTGCTCAAGTACTACTTTTAATTCTTCATTCTTCCTGGCATGGAAGTGACCATGGGTTCTTCAACTCTGGCAAGTTCTATCAATCTGGAAAGGCTGATTTAGGCCTAATGGCAATGACAGTGCTACTCACTGAATAGCCTGCTTAAGGCTAGATAGTCATCATCTGGTGCTTATCCACCAAATAGTCTTTAAATTTTTGACCACAACTCCCTAAATAAATGAAGATGAAACATACCACTTACCTCCTGACAAAGAAATGTACTTAATAATGTAGAGACATACACTTTTAGAAATGATTAATGTGGATTTTTTTTTTGCCAGAGTATGTAGATACATATTGGGGAATTTTGTTTTAATTTGCACAATTGGGAGAGGCCAAATCAATTAAAAAAAAACTTCCTTGAAAAAATTTTAACAATGGTGACATAAAAATGGCAAAAAAATTTGAGGTACAAAATCTCATCACTTGGTTCACAACGCCTGCTGCAACAAGCAGCTCAGTACTTTTAACTTTCCAATTCATTTTGACCCATTGAACAGCCCCTCCCAGAGCAGTCACTCTCCCAGCCTTTACCCAAATATTTTTCCTCCCACAAATTCAACGAAAACTCTTTTTACTTAGCATGGCATTTGCTTTGTAGTACTCTTCCTAGCTCCACATTCCTTGACAGTCAGCCTGCCCTCAGACTGATCTTTAAAGGTCCCTTCAGCTCTGGAATCATGTCTGAAAGTTCCCACTAGGTTGATTTTACTTCCCATGCAGCCATTCTGGGATTTAAGCTCCTCTGGTTTTCCCTTTCTCTACCAAGCCAAACCAACTGCTTCTTCCCAAGCTACTCAAGAATACCAGGACATCTGAAATGAGAAAGCCCTTAAGGGTCATCCAGCTCAACCCTCTTTTTTTAATGAAGAAACTATCAGACAGATGAAATGACTTGCCCAAGTACATATAACTAGCTCCCTAACTATCCTTGGCATCTTGCCTGAACTGAAGAGAACAAAGCTTCTACTTGTGAACTGAGGACACATCAATTCTTGTCAATGGAATACAATATATAGTTTAAGAAATACCTTGAGCTACATATTGCCCTTACCTGACACAGAAACATATCTATATCTATATCTATCTATATATATATATATAAAAACTTTTCCCTATTATTCAAGCATATACCTTGATAACCTCCTCCCCCTCCAAAAAAACAAAAACTAGGCACAGGTTCAAAAAGCATTTATTAATCATTTACTTCTACTATTTCTGCACAGATGTCAGGCACCATACAAAAAGAATGGTTAGTCAAAAGTATAGTAACCACTATTAAAATTAGATTGTTGCAAAGCATTAACTCCCCTCCCCCATCACCATTTCCGAGCCATGATTCCCTCAACTGGGAATACTAACAATTGCATTGCCTACACAACAAGATTTCAAAACAAGTGCCACATAAATGTGAATGCTATTAACAGTCAGCTCATCCATGTCAATGTACATCACTGATGTACATATATAAAATGCAGATTAATCTAACCAGAAGGGTGTTATGACCTCCACCCAATATAAAAGCAGGATTGGGATGGGTGTGGAGAAGTAAAGCATAAACCCCAGTATAGTCCTTGTACCCAGCCAAAGTTGAGTAAAAAGTTTATAATAGATAAGCTTTCCTGTCCTGGGTAGAACAAGGCAGTTTCCCTGCTGTACAGCTGGATTGGAACTTATGATATTGGGAAATATAGCTAACCATGACATTCAGAAGAGGATTTAGACCCTGAAGATGATTAACCTGTTCCCTGAATATTTCCACTTAGGATCAAAGGTTTTCTCTATTATATTTGAAGCATTTAAGACATGACAAGTGAGATACAGGTGAAATCAGGGTGGCGAAGGTTTGGAAGAGGCAGGAGTAAATGAGTGTTCATTCTGATTTTTTTTGTGTCAATATTTATTTGAAACAATCTTGTGGAAAGGTAAGTTAACTGTAGTCTGCTAAAGAACAAAGGAAAAAGAGGTACAGAATTACGGCAGTCAGCAGATCCTAAAGAGATTGAATATGATGCCTTTCCTTTACATTTCTTTTTCTGGGGTATCTTAAGAAAAATCAGTCTTTAAGTAAGATGGGGAGAAGTAAAAGTTATTAAATGGCAACAGGTAGAAATCTGAAAAGGGCCAATGCAAATTCCACAGGTCAAACAATTCTCACAGGCCTAATACTGGGAGGGGGACGGGACTATTGGCAAACAGACTTAAGACAAATGCAGACCTGCATTTGTATGAGTTTCTTCACCGGGAATTCCCTATATTAGTAAGAACAAGAGGTCCAGCCCCCATCCTTATCCTATTGGCCAAACTACAGTACAACTACTTTCAAATGATTCAGGGGCCTACCTATACAACACTCATTAAAGACAGCGTGACCCTTTCTAGCGAATCACAAAGTTGGAAGGGGTTATCCAGTTGAATTCTCTCCAGGGGAACTAGAAAATAAATGTTAAAGGCAGATCTACAGTTATCAAGTCATAAATTCGGAGGTCCCAAGTTTAAAGTTGCACCAGTGACACTTCTAAAACCCCTGAGATTTGTGAAGTTGCTACTAATGTAATAGAAGATGCTTCTAATGTAACAGCCTTCCCCTAGCAGGAGGAGGATGGGTCAACACTGAAATGAGGTTTTCCTTAAGAAAGCCCAATGAATTCCAGTGCATTCTCCCTCTATGAAAAAGCTTAGCAACAGCAAAAGAGCAGACTAAGGATTACTTGAGGATTGGCTGGCATCTTCTCCTTTAGTACCTATAACCTTAGTGCCTGCCTCACTGTACCCAAGGCAATGCTAAGCATAGTGGAAGCTCAATAAATATTGGATTGACTTTAGCTATCTGTACATAATACATTTCCATGCCTGTAAATGGCATGAAGCTGTTAGGCTTTAAACATCAAGGACACTAGAAACCACTCTGCAAAGTAAGCGAGACATCAAAAGTCGGTAATGTAGGGGACCCCTGAGAAAAGGCCAATAGATTAACATGTGCTACTTAAGTGTTCGGAGAAATTACTCTTCTTCCTCCCCTTACAGTGCCCACAATGCACATTTTCTAAAGGCTCTGGGGACTATTAACTTCCAAAGCAACATGTTTAGAGCAACTGGCTTTTTTGGACTATTTATTTAAAAAGCATGAGCCAAAGGGAAAGATACAAGCTAAGGAACGCTTATGTTAAATAGTCTTTTCTTTCAAGTGACTATCCCTGTACTAGAAGTAACAAGGTATTCATAAGCACCTGAGTTCTGTCAGCTGGTTCTGTTCCACCAAGAGTAACTCAAAGAATCCCAAATGGCTATATCAGCAACATTATTATGCGAAAACCCATCTAGACAGGGCTATTTTAAGGATGCCCATTACTTCCCAATGCTTCACTGATGTTTACAATAATAAAGCCCTAGAGAATGCTACATAGAACTATATACAATTGTTAACTCCTTTCTTTAAGGAATTTTCTTCAGCACTAAAACCATTTAGGAAGCAGTGTAGCATTCTCCAGCTTACCAACTAAAAGGCACAAAAAAAGCTGTACTCACTAAATGAGTTAGTATGAAATAAGAGATAAGAATATTCACTCTTAGGATGAGCTTTCAGTCTGTATGAAGCTAGATTCTCTAGGCTCCAAAAAGATTGAAGTACCATACCAAATACTATACAGAAATAATTTAAAATATTTATACAAGAATGTAATTGCAGCATGGCTAAAGCTTCACATTCTACAGTAAGGGCAATTGAACTGCCAACCTAGCTATCGAATATGAGCTTATTTCTTTTATCCTATCCATTTATACGGTAGTTTTCATGTATTTCTGGATGGATGTCACACACAAAAGCCAACAGGTTTTCCAGGACTTCCTCCCTGTTCTTCTCGAAGTGATTCTGGAGGACAGTCATCTTCTCCAAAGTTTCCTTCTCTATTTCAGAGCTGCAACTGCCATGGCTACCAAGAGCCTAGTGGGGAGGGACAGAGAACAAATGTCAAGATTATAGGAAAAGTATCTAAAAAGTATGTTGCTTAGTCTAAAGAGAAACCCAATTTCACCAATAATATAAATAATTCAGCAATAAGCATTTTTAACAAACGCTTTCCTTCTACAAACAGTAATGCTTCCAGCTTAATACCTTAGTATCAGATACCAGGGGAGCTTGGGATGTCTAAAATACGAATGCACCAAAAAATACACATAGCAATGATAAACCTGTATGGTAAGAGGTTTCAGTTTCTACAGTTAAGCCTTCTTATTCTACATGAAAATATTCAAGAAATAATAAAAAGATGTGACTATCTTTCCAGTTACACACCTCAATCCAGCCAATGACAAAAAGATCCCTCTCACTTTGTGACAATTTCAAAACATCATCCTAATAAGTAAGGTCCCAGATATAAATCATAATCCTAGCAACATCAATTACGCATCAACTTTATATGAACTTAATGACCAACTTCTGGGGGACAAGAATGATTCCTATATAGGACAACCATGCTTCCGACAGCTTGATATACTCAATGTTAAATGAAAGAATAAAAATGTCCATGAACATAGTATGGGGATGCTAATTAGGCTGATAGTTTACAACACTGTTAAGGGTACATATTTTCCACACAAGAAAAAATCCTAAGTTCAACCATACCAATAACGCCAGCAATACCAAAATATATATTAGTCACAAGGCCAAGTGGTGTGGGAGTTGGAGGACTGATGGATCACAGACTTATCACGTGTCCTACAGAAAAGGTATCAGCAATAAAGCCTTCATGTAACTAAGGAAAACATTCCAGAATCCAATATTATAGTATCTTGAATCTGAAGTGAAAAAAAGTCATGCTTTCAAATTTTAGTGCCAACACTTTTAAAAGGAGGGAATTCTTTTAAGTTTGTGAGTAGTATAAAGCATTTTTCATTCATACACTTCATAAATCTTCATCTTTAACCTGTTCAGTTCCAGTGATGTTATCACCTCCCGAACTAAGCTTGCATATGGTTATGGCTTAAAACAATGGATTCTGAAGCTGACTAAGCTCAGCTAACTTTCACTGGTGTGTCCACCAGGCAGAGGCAAGCATCCTTCCAAACGGAAGGACATTAGTATGGTCTCCACATCAGATGGCTAAG
This sequence comes from Vombatus ursinus, assembly GCF_900497805.2. NCBI lineage: Eukaryota > Metazoa > Chordata > Mammalia > Diprotodontia > Vombatidae > Vombatus > Vombatus ursinus. The sequence continues at coordinate 2,277,803 of NW_020954564.1, read as the reverse complement.
GGAGCAAGATCAACAACAAATGAGAACCAACCGCAGCTTCTTTGGCTTTAAACTCTTTCTCCCTCTGCAGTCGGTACTGCTCAATCTCAGCCTGAGCTTCTTCTTTTGCTTGCTTCAGCCTCCGGTTCTTTCCTGTTTTCAAAGGGAAGAGTTGCATCAGAAAGACATTATAAGATAGAAAGGAGATTTTGAAATATTTTGTTGATTTTTATCAGGAAGCAAAAAGTGCAAGGATAAGACCCTGGGGTATGAAAGGACCAAAGGGAAGAATCAGAGATTCAGTGCTGCAAGAAACCTCGGAAGTCTTCAAGTCCAGCTCTACCCAGGAAAAACAATGCTAGTATCTGAGGCAGTACCTGAACTGAGATCTTCCTGACTCCAATTCTAATCTCTTATCTACTCTAACATGCTGCCTCTCAGGGAGATGAAAAACATACAATTAGAGCCTGGCCTGGCTGATCTTTCAAGGGGACAGACATTAGGTTACATTCCTAGGAAAGGTTATGTACCTAACCCTTTCAGAAAGGTCACCAGCACTTCTTCTCCAACTCTATCATCCAACCATTCTATCACCAAGAATGATTACATCAGACTTAATTTCATAAGTTGGGTACTTGCCTTCCAAAGGTCTTTTCCAAACCACACCGAAGATGAGGCAATCAACATGATTATCTGCACTAATTCTATTCAATTTTTCAATAGGTGGAGAACTACATTAAATCATTACCAACTGCTAGTATGGCATAAACTAAGAAGATATCAATATTGTCTACAGGAACACATCCCCAAATTAATCTCCAGATACATCTAGAAAAATCAAATGATTACAAAGAAAAACAATTTTCCTTAGGCCTAACTTTCTATTATGAGAAGCCTATGTGGAACAGCACTTATTTTCAAGCCTGAAATAAACCCTAAGGTAATACTGGAGCTAGAAGTAAAAAGAAGAGAGAAAGTCTTGGCCTGTAACCATTTTCCAGAAGCAATAAAAGAGCCCAAGAGGTAAAATACTGTTTTTTTCTTAACCTGTGTTTTTATATTGTTTTATTCAATGACACTAAGTTGTCAGCTGGGAACCAGGAAATCAAGCTCAAGGTGGGAACCAGGGCTTGAACTCGGCAAAGCATCATTGATCTCCTGTCTCTGAAGACCACAGTTGTCCTTTCCCTTGGGAGTCCTTGAGTCTCTTCTAACCTTTACCAACCTGTCTCTCCTTTATTTCTGGGGTCCCTATATGTTTCAGACACTAACACAGTTACTGTTTCTCTCTCATCTTTCTGTGTTTCTTTGCCCATTGTTTTTCTTTGGCACAATTCTTTTGTCTCCAAGTTTTCACTTCTTTGTTTCCTGGTTTGCTTTTTAACTTGTGGTGGGCCCTCCTCAACTGCCTTAGCTTTTCAGTCCCTAGCTCCTTCCAGTTTATCTATGAAATTCTCAAGTCTTCTCCCTTTGCCTATCTCTAGGTATCACAAAACAACAACAAAAACCTCAGCCCCTCCTCCTCAGTTGATTTCCCCACTTCAGTTACTGGCACGATCATTCTCTTCTTAGTCATTCTGGCTTAAAACCTTAAGTCATTATAGCCTTTCTCCCTTAACAGGCCACACCCATCTGGTCACTCAAGTTCTGTCTATTCCACTTCATCAATGCCTCTTCTCACTATCCCTTCCTCTCCATTCCCAACAGAGTTCAGGCCCTCATTATCCATCATATAGGTCATCATAAACATCTTTTTTAAATGGCTTTCTCATCCTCAATCCATCCCAATACTGCTGCCAGAGTAATATGCCTAAAGTACAGATTTAAGCACCCCAACTCCAACTCAAACTTCTGAATGGATTCCACTCTCAAAGTTACCAAATACAAATCCCTTTAGCCCAGTAACAATGCCTCCCACAATCTAGCCCCAATCTACATTTCCATTTGAGCCCAATGGACTATATATACACTGGTCTCTGAAACAGGCCTGAGCCAATTCCTTAATGTCCCCATTTCCTAATCATGAAAATCCTCCACAGGCCAGCTTAAATACTATCTCTTACCTCTTGCTCTGGAATAGCAATCTTTAATTTATCCCTCTGTACCTTTCCAATGGGCAGCTAGGTGTCAAAACAAAAAGACTTTTTTCCTGAGTTTAAATCTAGCTTCAGACACTTACTAGTTGTGTGATCCTGGGCAAATCACTTAAGCCTATTTGCCTGAGTTTCCTCATCTGTCAAATGAACTGGCGAAGGAAATGGCAAATCACTTCAGTATCTTTGCCAAGAAAAACCCAAGTGGGGCCATGAAGTTGGACATGACTGAGCAATAACAACACCTTTCTGATGCTCTGATGCACTAATGAACTCACGCTCCACTTTTATTAGTTATTTGAATTTCTTACCTCTTCCATTAAAAATCCATAAGATCTTTGGGAAAAGTTGCCATTCTTTTTCAGTATATCAGAAAGCCTCTGTGGACCCTCAGCGTGTTTACTGAATGGGTAAAGTTCAGGGGCTAAGATGAAAAGAAATCTCAGCACTCCACAATGACCAAACACCAGCAAAGGGACAACAATTAGCAGGTATTTAGTTTTCAACCCATAGCTAAACGATCCAGTAATTCTAGGATTGAGTGTGGAGAGTGATTTTAGGCCTAAAGCTGGGGTGGAGAACCTGCAGTCAGTCTCAAGGCCACATGTGGCCCTCTAGGTCCTCAAGTTCCGCCCTTTGACTGAATCCAAACTTCACAGAACAAATCCCCTTAATAAAAGGATTTGTTCTGTAAAACTTGGACTCAGTCAAAAGGCCACACCCAAAGCCTAGAAGGCCACAGGTGGCCTCAAGGCTGCAGGTTTCCCATCCCTGGTCTAAAGAATGAGTTAGGGAGCAAATCTGCCCTCTAACAACTATTCCTCCTTTATATTATTCCACCATTGCACACTCCCAAGCAATTCTGAACTACAAGTAGTTAGGGACCAGAAACCAGAATTCTACCATTCAACAATGGGTAGAACAGTGGTAATTGTTTCTGCTTAAAGTCAAGCACAAAGACTCCATGATTTAATTCAGACTTCTGGATTCTTCCTCTCCCAAAATTATTCAAAGAAAATTAAAGATAATTACATAGAGTTTTAAAGTTTGGAAAGCACTTTTCCTACTTTTGAGTCTTTCAAAAACTCTGGGTACCACTGACATTATAATCCTTATACTTTACTGAAGGGGAAGCATAGGCTCAGAATGGTTAAATAATTTGAACATGATCACACAGATAAATAAGTGTTCCTGGAAGGATTTGAACCCAGGTCTTCCTGAAAGTCCTCAAAATCCAACACTATTTGACACCATGCCTTTAAAAAGAGCCCATTTGCTTGTAAGCATGCTGAAATCTCTGGTCTATGCACCTTTCCATTAGCTGTCCCCCAACTCCTAGAATGCACTCAGTCCCCGATTTAAATCAGAAAGCTCTAGCATCACCTTCTACAGAAAGCCTTTTCTGGTCCTCCCAGATGTTAATGCTCAAAATCCTCAAAACTATCTTGTATTTACTCTGCATGTATTCTGTATATAGTTATACATATATGTCTCCTCCCATTAGAATGTAAGCTCCATTAGGGCAGAGATTTTTTCACTTTTATCTTTGCATGCTCAGAACTCATCGTACAATAAGTGTTTCATAAGTGACTGGCTTACTATGTTCAAGACCCTCTGAAATACAAAGATTAAAATCTTTACCCTAAAAGACCTTACAAGCTAAAAGGGGAGTAGTATATACACACTTAAGTAGAATAGAAGGTAGAATGGTAATAAAGCCAAAGCAGAAATCCAAAATGTCACAGAAAAAAAAGTGAGCCGAGGTAGACAAGGCTTCAGGAAGGGTCAAAGACTACATTCCAGGGACCCCCCGGGAGGGGTGAGGGAGGAGTGGGCAGGACCGACAGTGGGGAAAAGTAAGTGGTTTCTCGGGTTAAGAAAGCAAGAACGTCCAGTGCCTGAAGGAGGAAAGTTTGAAATGAACCTGGAGAGGTGGAGAGAAGTTGAATTTACTTCCGCGAAGGCACCCAGCTTCCCAGTATAGAGGTCCCTCCCTAAGCCAGTTTCTCGGCTCTTCTCCCCCTCCACGGATCAGCCTTCACCTCGGACCCGCCCTACCCCGTTCCCAGGCCAGCCAAAGGGCGATAATGACGGGCAAGGGAGTGGGGGGAGGTTATCACTCCACAAGACCTGGGGGCGAAAAGGGGCCTTCGCTGCAGCTCTGACCCCAAGCTCCCCCATATCCCTCCAGCCTCGAGCCCCCCGATCCAAGTCGCCCCAAGACCTCCCCACACACCGACCCTGAGCCACAACGAACTCCGATCGGGAATTAACTTAATTCCTACCCAATCCTCCCCGTCACCCCTCAGGCCCCACAATCCCCCGCGCCCCAGGTGCCGCCGGCGCCGCCGCTCACGTTTGCGGGCCTCAGAAACCTTCTCGGCGGCGCGCTTCTCCGCCTGCAGCAGCTGCTGGATACCCTGAGACTGGCTGGCCATGGCGACTCCAACAACGCTAGGCCTCGACAGGTCCCAAACCTTCTTCCTTCACTCCTTCTTCACCAAAAGTCAGCTGACCTGCCCCGCCCCACGGTCAGGCCACGTGAGTGCCAGCGATGACGCGCCGTGCGTCCAGCGATCACGCCCCGCCCATTCTCAGCTAGGGTCAAATGATTGGCTGTTGGGTCGGGGAAGAAAAAAGATCCCTCCTCTCTCCCCCCCTCCCGGCCTTGGGCTCTTCTGGACATGCGCAAGAACTTCTCTTCCTCTCTGACATACCCCGCCCCCATCTCCCTTGACAACCTTGGAGAGGTTCCCTGGTGGAATCACAACCCGCAGGAGCTGGGAGGGGACTCTGGAGTCCTAAACCAACCCAGCCCTTAAAAAAAAAAAATTTATTCATGCCTTTTGTCTCTACATCAGTCATTTTTTCCTATCTTTGAAATTATTATTATCTTTTGATTTTGCATTACTGATCTTCGTTTGTGAATCATTTTTTCCTTCCTTACTACCCTAGCCAGTGAACCACCCCTTGTAACAATTTTTTTTAAAGAGAGGGGAAAAAAGCAATTCACAAGCAATAGAATCTGACAGTATATATAATCCTTTGTAAGAAAGAATTTAAAAGGGGGGAGGGGCAGTTAACAATGTATCTAATGTTCCTCATATAATCCTTCACCTCTGCAAAGAAGGGAAGGGTTCATGGCAGTACTGGTGGGGGGACTTAGAACAAAGAAAAATAATTAAGGAAAAATATCCAGTAGATATAGAAGTGATCACATCTGATAACGTACTACACAACAGTCTACCCTCTGCCTTGAAGAGGGTAATATTCTCTATCCTTCATTATCCAGTCACCTTTTAGAAATGAGGAAGGGAATAGGTTCATGGATTTAGAGCTGGAAGGCCTTAAGTTCCCAAGCTCCAGTGCTCTCCCCAATGCTCCCAAATTACTTGGTACTTCTTTATCGGTGTTCATGTTATGTGTTAACACGTGGCATATGTTGCATCCCAGTTCCCATGTTCTTTGCCTTGCAACACTATTGAGGCACATAGAGAAGTAACTTGCCCAAGGTCCTCAAGCATTATCAGAAGAACCGGGACTAAAACTCAGATTTCCTAACTCTGAGTCCAGTGTTCTTTTCACTTCACTCAGAGTGCTAAAGCATTTCCCTAAATACCCTGGTTCCCTTAGTGCATGTATCATGAGTCAATTTCCAAAGATTTCATTTACTCAAATACAATCCTGACGATGTCATTCCCCTCTTCAAAAACTTTGAGAATCCCCCATTGCTTTCAAGATGAAACATGAATTCTTTAGCTTGGCATTTAAGATCCTCGACTGTCAATCAGTCAACAAGACTTTATTAGGTACATACTGTGGTCCAGGCACTGTGCTAGGTGCTGGGGACACAAAAGTACAAGTGAAAGAGTCCTTGCCCTCAAGTCCTTCACATTCTATCAGAGCAAACAACATCTACATTTAGATAGATAGATACAGATATATATAGAGAGAGAGATAGGTATAGATATAGATATACACACATGTATATGTATATATATGTATTTGTATATGTACATATTACACATACATGTAAATGTAGCATGTTCTATAGACATGCTTCTAGGCAGAAAGGTAGCACAGTAGATGGAGCCCTGGGCCTGGAGTCAGGGAGACCTGAATTCAAATATGACCTCAGACACTTACTAGCAGTGTGACTTTGGGCAAATCACTTAACTTTTACTTGCCTTGATTTCCTCAACTGTAAAATGGGATAATAATAGCACCTACTTCCCAGGATTAGTTGTGAGAATCAAATAAGGTGATATTTGAAAAAACAAAACAAAACAATGCTTAGTACATATTTATTGTTGTTGAGTTGTTTTTGTTGGTATCCAACTCTATGTGACCCCTTTTGAGGTTTTCTTGGCAAAGGTATTAGAGTGGTTTGCCACTTCCTTCTCCAGCTCATTTTGCATATGAGGAAACTGAGGCAGAGTTAAGTGACTTGCCCGGGGTCACACAGGTAGCAAGTAGTTGGGGCTACACAAATACTTATTCCCCTAGGAGCAACTGTCAGCTCACATTCTCAGGTTGAGTCTCCTTGGGGGAGCACTGTCCATGGTCCAGGCACTGTGCTAAGCACTGAGCATACAAATTTTATAATCCATGCCTTGTCCTCCTGAACAGGTATTCCCACTAGCTGTCCATCATGCCTAGAATTCTCTCATTTCTCCTCTCTACCTCTCAAAATCCCTCTCTTCTACAAGGCTCAGCACAAGTGCTACTTGCAGCATGTCTTTCAAAGCCTTCCCTGGGACTCCCAAATTTAGGGCTCTTATTCTGCCCCTTAATTGTCCTTGTACCAAATTTATCTAAACTATATCCGTCCAGTGGACTATAAACTCCCTGAGGGCAGAGACTGTTTGTTTTGTAACTCTGTATCCTCCTTTGTGCCTGAGGCAGCTGTTTGTGCAGTGAAGAGAGCTCTGGGCTTGGAGTCAGAAAGAATCAATTTAAAATCCATCCTCACTAGCCTTACTAGTGTGTGACCCTGGGCAAGTCACTTAACCTCTGTTTGCCTCAGTTTCCTCAACTGTAAAAGGGGGATAAAAATAGAATCTACATCCCAGGGTTGTTTTAAAAAATCAAACAAGATAGTATTTGCAAAAAAAAAGCACAGTGCCTGGCATATATTTGGCACTATATAAATGCTTATTCCCTCCCCTTCATCCTTCTCCAGCATGTAGCACAGAGTATTTTGCCTATAGTAGACACTTAAATATCTGTTGATTTAAACAGAATTGAACTTCCTAGGGACACAGCTTTTATATAAAGTGAGGTACCCAGCACATTTCAGAGTCCTCTGCAGCTTTCTAACTAGTTATCATTTCCTTATTGTCTCTGTGGACTCTTAATTACTAACATCCTTTGGCTTATAATGAAAGTATTTGTAGACTGGGATTATATCCCTGAGTAAGTTATACTGTTAATGCTTATCAGCCACAGTCTCCTATTATGCCTTGTCCTCCCCTGAACCCAGTCACGTGTAGTTGTGATGCCATTTGTCTATTTCCAGTCTTTTTCAGGGATACAGCAGATTTCCACATATTGTGGTTTCTTCCTCAATATTTCCAGGGGTTGAAAATTATATGAACAAATACACTCATAGATGCAAGTTACAGAGAATTATGAAGTATTTTGCAGATATAAAACTAGAATGTCATTTGATCAAATTCCCTTATTTTGTAGAAGAAGAAACTGAAGATAGTGACTTTCCAAGGTCACACAAGTAATCAAGTAGCACAGAAAGGATTCAAACCCTCCCCCATATATTTATATACACACTCATTTCATTTAGAAAAGGTCAAGATATAAGAGAAGTACAATTTTTTTATTGAATTTCTTAGAGTGTGTGTCTTATTCCCGCTAACAAATGGTAAGCCCCTTGAAGTATTTGTAGGTTTAGATGCACCCTCTCTGAAGCCAGAGACCATGTCATTCACCTTCAAATGTCCTCTTCCTTTCCCTCAAATCTAGCCACAATTTATAGTTAGAAGTGACAACAATTTCTAAACATGTTCCATAATTCAAGATCCTTAGAGCTGCTGAACCTTTGTTTAGATGACTCCACTACCCGCCCCCCCAGCAGTCACTCACAAGGCCAGAAATTTAAAAAGTAGAGATCAGCAGGATCACATCCTGAATTTAACTTCAGAAACATCCTATTCTTGTATAGCTGAGATCTACTTAACTTTCTCTGAGACAGGATTATAGCATTCAGAAGGGAATTGAGCTCCCATCTAATCTAATCCCATTATTTTACAGAGGAATAAACTGAGACCCAGAGAAGTTACAGGACTTGAATTGAGATTTGAACCCAGGCCCTCTGACCCTAAACCCAGTGCTGACTCTAAGCTTGAGTTAAATATTCTCACTTGGTCACTCACTGACTGAAGATGGGGATGGTAGTTGGGGCAGGGCAGGGTGTGATCTGGATAGAGTCAAGGGAAAACCCAAGATAACATGTAGCCATCTGGAGGCCTGATCTTTACCTAGCACTGAAGGATCCTTTGAGATACTGTTGCTATGACCACCAAATCCCCAAAGTTGGATACACTGGCATTTATCCTCCTTTCCTGGTGATCTTCCTCAAGTGCTCATGCTTAAGAACAACACTGACCTTTTTATCACGGTGCTGTCTCACTGTGAGCTTATGAATTTCCCCCCCAGAGAAGTACCTGTATTATTGTCACTCTTTCCTGCTGTTCATTATGACTCGGAAAGATTTAAAACTCCTGGAGGAATTGCATTTTAGACTCTGAACATTCCTAATCCACTTAATCCCCCTTGAAGTGGCAAAAAGCAAACAGGGAAAAAAGTAGAATGAGCTTAGTTCTGTTTTCTCTGAGTCAGAAGTCGCCATTATCCTAATTCTCTCGGGAACTAAGTGGAGCTACACTAAAGTGAACAAGACCTGGACTGGACATGGGTAGTGGCAGGCCAATTTTAAGCTTGGAGGATGGCTGCCTGTTGTGATTTGAAGGAGCAGCAGGGAAGATCTCCTACATAAAGAATCATTCCCGCTGCTGCTTAGTTAGCTGTTAGACATCCATTTAAGGCATTTCCAGCTCCCAGAATCCCTTTATAAAAATTACACCTTAATGGTGGATCACACCTTAAACCCCTAAATGCTAACATTCCTTGTCAGTTACCAGTTAGTACCTTAACAGAGACTAAAGGTTATAAAAACACAAATGAGAGAGAAAGATAGAAAACAAGAAAGAGGGAAAGAGGCTGCCTAGAGAGGGAGAAGGGTCATAAAGATGAGGTGGGAAAGGTCAAAAACATACTTGCTCACCAAATAAGTCATTAAATAAGACTCAGCAAATGTATGTGGAACTGAATATAATTGAAAATAAAGGGCACTAAAGGAGATTCAGATCTGACCAAGAGTTCACTCTATAAAATACCAGAGAAGTGATCCTTTGCGTAAAAACCACAATTCTAATTGTTAGGTGGCTTTTCTTTACAGCCAAGTGAATTGCTGTGTGACCTTGGGCAAGTCACCTAATCTCTCTGAGCTCCAACTCTCCAAGTTGCAGAGCTGGTGATGATCTGCATTGAGAGAGGGAGTTTTCCAGTGAAAATCATAGGTTGGTTGGGAGGGAAAATTCTTGCTAATGATTCACCTTCCTTCTTTGCATGAGAAGGTGGTCTGCTGATGCTATTGCTCATTTCCACATGATGGGCTACAGACCATATATCCCAAAAGGAGAAGAAGGCGAGAGAGGGGAAGAAGAGAGAAGCAGGGGTGGGGTGGGGTGTTTCTATCTTACAAAATCCTCTAACCTCTGGTAGATACTGTGCACAGTTGATCTTCATCTCCAGTTAAAGTGTTTGTAATCCTACTGATTTACTGGAATGAAAGCAAAAAATCCATATTGACCGAGCAGCCCCATGTAATTCAAAAGGGGATCTAGAAAGGAGACTCCTTGTATATGTTTCATTTGCATTTAACATATAAGCTAGAGAGGTCTTATTTAATTTATTGCTTAGCAACTCAGAATTTAAATTTATGACATTGGAACTTAAACTTTCACTTTCATAATTGGGGGTTCCATCTTACCCTTCCATTCTGATCTGTGATCTGTCATCTCTCTCTGTCTCTCTGTCTATCTGTCTGTCTCTGTCTGTCTGTCTCTGTCTCTGTCTCTCTCTGTCTCTGTCTGATTCTTCTATCACAATATGACTAATGTGGAAATATATTTAATATAATTGTAAATGTATAGCCTGTATCAGATTGCATGCTGTCTGGGGAAGGGGCGTAGAAGGAGGGGGAGAAAATTTAGACTCAAAATCTTACAGAAGTGAATGTTGAAAACTAAAGAGAAATAAATAAAATTTTTAAAAAAGACAGTCTCTGCCTTCAAGAAGCTCACAATCTAATGAGGGAGACAATATGAAACAACTGTGTTGAAACAAATTGTATACATGATAAATTGGAGAATTAAGGGGGAGCAGGAGAGGCTTCCTGTAGGTGAGATTTTAGCTGGAAATTGAAGGATCCTGGGAAGCCAAGAGGCAGAGACAAGCGGAAAGAACATTCCAGGCATGGAGGACAACTGTGAAAATGCCCAGTAGGAAAATGGAGTGTCTTGTGTGAGGAACAGCAAGACCAGTGTCACTGGATTTGAGAGTAAGTGTCTGGAGAGGGTGGAGGGAGGTATAAGAAGACTAGAAAGAGATGGGGGAGAGGGCAGAGAATAAAAAGAGCTTCAAATGCCAAACTGGATTTCATATTTGATCCAAGAAGTGATAGGGAGCCCCTGGAGTTTATTGAGTGAGGAGCTGATGTAGTCAAACCTGTGTTTTAGGGAATGACTTGGATAGCTGAGTGGAGGAGGACAGATTAGAGTAGAGAGAAACTTGAGGCAGGGAGACCAACAAGCAGACTATTGGAATAGCCAACAAACATTTATAAACTGTCTACTATATGAAAGAAATTATTCAAGACGCTGAAAATGTCTTGGAAATGGGCCCTTTCTTACATGAGCTTAAAGCCTAATGAGAAGACAACATGCACATATGCATATATTCAATATTCAATATATGCATATTCACATATGCATGTATTCAAAACACATACAAAACAAATAAATAGAAGTGGTGAGGAAGTTACTATCAGCTGCAGGCCCAGAAAGGTATTGTGAAGTATGGGAGATCTGAGCTGTGTCTTGAAGGAAACCAGGGGTTACCTGAGGTGGAGATGGGAACAGGCATGGGATACACAAAGAGATGGAATGTTGTGTGAGGAACAGCTTGGGGGCTGGTTTGGCTGGACCAGAGAGTGCATGAAGGGGGATAATGTACAGTAAATCAGAAAAGGCTGTGAAAAGCTTTAAATGTCAAAGGAGTTTATTTTTGAGGAAGCCACTGGAATTTGTCTATGTACATCTACCATGTGTGTGTGTTTGGGTGGAGAGAGGGTGAAATGGTCAGGCCTGAACTTTAGGAAAATCACTTCAGTGGCTGTGTGGAGTACGGAGGGGGAGAAGGAGATGTGAGTCTTGCACCCTTCATATTCTTTTCCTCCACTTCCCCCACACCACCTTGCTGCCCTGTGCAGGCTAGCCTCCGTACTAGAGCACAGTACAGGCTCTAGACCCAGCTCTGCTACTTACTAGCTGTATGACCTCGGACAGGTCATCTCCCTACTTTGAGCCTCTGTTTGGTCATCTGTAAAATGGCAAGGTGAAAGTGAGGGAAGAGGTTAGTCTAGATTTTTAATGGTCCTTCTAGATTTGACATTCCATCACTTTATGATCCCAAATCATGAGAGATTGGGGAGAGAGCAGAAGAGAAGGAGAGAATGATAGCTGTTTTCAAGTATACATGTACATCTGTTGAGGAGGAAAGAGATTATATTCATGCCATTTGAGCCCAGAGAGTAGGCCTAGGTAAAAGGTGCAATGAGACAATGTTAGTCTTTATAGATTTCTATCTAGAAGGAAATTTGAGAATCATCTAGTGCAATCTCCTCATTTTGTGGATGAAGAAACTCTTGTTGGGAGAGGGAACCTGCTGAGGGTTCCACAGGTTTATATTCAGGCCATAGACTCCATCAATCAGTAAACATTTGTTAAGGGCTTATCACTTAGACAAACACTGGGACAGATGCAAAGAATCTGCCACTAATTTGAATAGTATCTCAGCAGGAATCTGGGAAGGGTCACTTGGGTGGTTATCATAAACATGGGTAGGGAACTCTACCTGAAGACAGGTATTGCTTCTCATTTTTGTCTAAAATGCTAGCACATTGTAGTTACTTGCAGGAACCAGTACCTTTTCTCTATGGCCAAACTGTGAAGGTGAAGAGGTTTATGTCTTGTGTGGGGACAGCTCCCTCCTAGCCCCTTTCCTCACACAGAGACAAAATTGGCTTCTCTGAAATTTCCCCCCATTTCTCCTACTTCTCAATGCTCCTAATTGTATTACATTCTGTCCTAACATATTATGTACTAGGGCCTGCACCCAATGGAGCATGCACGAGGCTTTCCTGCCTGCTTCTGGCCTGATTATGGGATGCTGAAGGACTCCTCTACCTGAGATGACTGAGCAATCCCCTTGTTGGTTCCTTAGCCATGCAGGAGAGGCAAGGGAAGGGCTGCATCATTTTTAGAATGGAGAGGCAGCTTCTACATATCTCTTTGCTTTCTACTCTTCTATGTAACATGCAACTCCATGCCATAAGGGACAATGCCCTTTCCTTCGCCCTGGTAGCATGGTATCTGCCAGCTCAAGTAGAGATTTGGCTAGGGTTGCTGAGGCTGGGCCTTGGGGGCTCCTGACTGCCTTTTTCTGCTTGGTGTTTTCTTCCTTAAATGTATCCTGTTTTTATTTACAGATCCTGTATATTTATACATCTTCTCTTTGTGGGGGACTGTAGATATAAAGCAAAATTCTTTTGTTATTGGTGACCCTAGAAGGAACACCCAGAATCCAAAACAAGGTTAAAAAGAAAAAAATAACCAAACCAAACCCAGATACCCAGGAACTGATGCTCACTGCTCTGAGTTCACTCAACACCCTTACCTTACCTCCCATGCCACCAGCAGCAAGGCTGCACTAGCCGACTCAAGGACACTGTACCGCAGCACCCCAGTTGCCACTCCCTCCTTTCAGTGCCTCAGAGACCCCAGCTTAAAGCTGCAGAAGTGTGTTTAGGGTTCAACAGCCAGTTTGGCCACAGACTTTCAGAAGCAAAAGCATGCCAGGTGCCACAACTCAGAAGCACTATTACTGCAAAGCTCTAAACTGTTGGTTCTGGGGAAAACAGATTCTAAAATGCTAGGTCCAGGCCAGAGAACTGAGGAACAGGGGGAGTGAGGCAGGTCACCAGGACAGCTCTCATGAGTGTGAGGGGCTGTTCAGCACTCCACCAAGCCAGATGGAAAAAATACAGCACCCATCTGGGGCCAGTTCTGACCAATGTAAATTGCCCAGTGTGGGCTGGGGCTGAGATGCTTTGAGATCCAACCCCCAAGGAAACCACAATCACAGGGAAGGGAATTAGGAAATAAGTGATAAGAAAAATGGGGCGAGGGTGGGGGAGACTGAAAATACCAAAGATTTCAGAAAGAAGAAATCTCAAAGACCTTGAACATAAACAGATAAATCAACAGGAAAAAAAAATAGTAACAACATATGGCTTCCAGCTCTAGTAAACAAGTTCAGGCATTTATGAATAAATACTGCAAAATAAAGGAAAATTATCCAACATTTGAGGAGATAGAGGACCCTGTGGAATTTAAGGAGAACATAGAACCAAAACACACTATTCCTAAGTGGTTTAAAAGAGAAATGAGAATTCTGAGAGCAGAATGTTGACCTGCACAGCAAAAAATAATTAGCAGAATAGAAAATTTTGAATCTGCATAGTAAGCCTCACCAAAGAAACAAAAAAAAAAAACAATATAGACAGTTCTTGCTTTACATAAATTAGCATTATGCAAATTTGACTTGAAATAAAGAATTCTGAAAGAAATTTACATTAAAAAAAAACCCACCTACATTTACTGTGAAATTACTAAATTCCCTCTGCTCCCGCTCCTCAGCTCTGTACTCTCTGGTTTCACACCCCACCCAACACACCAAAAACAAACAACAAAAACCCCAAAACAACAACAAACCCTCCCAAGTGAAAGCAGAAGGGATGTCTGTTGTCTGGGGGCTTGGCTTGAGACTTCTGCACGAAGAGAGGAGACTTTTGCCCCAGCCCACTCCTACCCCCAGTGTCTTTCCCCACTCCCACATTTGCTTGTCTTTTCTCTTCTGTGTCCTGTCTGACCCCCAGGTGTCTGCATCCTCCCCCCAACCCCTTCCTCTGGTTCTGGCTAGGCTCCCATGTGGCTGGCCCCGCCACTAACGCTCCTCCTCTTGCTCTTGCTTTCTGTCCCTGGCCTCCACAAGTCCTTGAACTGTTTTCTCTTCCTAATTTTCCTATTACTATCCAGAATACCACCATCGTCTCAGTTACGCAGGCTGCAAACCTAGTTATCATCCTCCTGGCCTCTCAGTACCCTTCCTGTTTCCCTCCCTAAGTCCACTGGCAAATTCACATTACACAAAAATGACTTTACATAGAGGTCTGCAGAATTGTCCACTTATGTAAAGCTAGAACTGTGTAGATTGGGAATGCAAATATTCAGAAGTGAAGGATGATCTAGAAGAAGAGAAGCAAAAAACATTAACATTAAAGAAAAAAAAGATTATTTCAACAGTCCTGGAGAGAAGTGATAAGGGTCTGAGTAAGGGAACTGGCTGTGTGAGTGGAAAGAAACAAACAAGATGTGTTGTGAAATTAAAAAATGACAAGATTTGGCAAGTGAATGGGTATATAGAGGGAGTGAAAGTTAGTAGGAGAAGATACCAGGGTTGTGAATCTGGGTGACTGGAAAGCTGGCAGTGCCCTTGACAGAAAAAGAAGTTCAGAATAAAGGTAGGTTTAGGGGCAAAAATGATATAATGAGATGAAGCATGCAGATCATAAGTCATCCATGCCTATGAATTCTGTGAGCCTCATTCTGTTCCATTGGAAATAAAAAAAGGAGAGTAAGACTTTTTGGTATTTAATGTTCTTCACAACCCAGCATCCCTTCCTTCCTTTCCAGGCTTTATTTTCCTCCATGCCATGATCCAGCCTACTTGTTCTTCCTTCTATACAGAACTCCATCTCCCATCTCCAAGCCTTTTCTTTGGTTGTCCCCCATGCCTGGAAAGCTCTTTCCTGACCTTTCACTCTTAGAATCCCTAGCTTCCTTCTAGACATTTCAAAAGACACCTTCTGCAGGAGGCCTTTCCTGGCCTTTCCCCAGCTACTAGGGCCTTCCCTTCTAAGGTTAACCTTTGGTCCACTCTTTATATTATATATACCTATTTATTACATGGTATCTCTTTCATCAGAATATAACCTCATTTTGGGTAAGAATTGGTTTTGCCTTAAAATAGTATCTAGCACATAGTTAGCACTTAATAGATACTTGTTGATTTATTGATTTAATTCATCTCCCAGAGGATTGAGCCCACCCTTCACCCACTTTAGGGGAAAGGGCTAAATGTTCTGGGGTTCTGCTCAGGGTGGAAATGTAGTTTTCCAAAGCCACCTTTGCCGATGCTGCAATGGGTGCCCAGGTAGTGACTGCCTCAAGGAATCCATGAAGCATAGAAGGCAGTGGCTAGGGAGAAAATGGGGCTTACAGCTATCTGAGGGAGAGGCTGAGTAGGGTAGAATTGGAGAATAATGGTAGGTGTGTTTATATTGGAGACAAGCCCTACAACTGGCTTTTGCAGGGAGGAAAGGATGTGACCCACATTCTCTTCCTATGGTTGATTGGTTGTACACCACTTGGGGTCAAGCCTTAGTCCTCAGGAAGCCCCCACCGATGTTTGGGAGACCATAACTTTAAAAGACAACTCTACTGCCATATTTGTTGTTCAGCCTCCTCTGATCAGTAATGACCTTTCCCCTCAGACTTCACATTGTGCTTTTGCTTTTAATGCTTACCATATAATATTATGTATTATAGTTACATATTTGCATCTTATCTCCTTACTAGACTAAGCTCTATTATGGAAGTCTTATCTAAATATCACATCTTCCCCTTTGTTTTTCCAGTTCTTGGCTCACTGTAAGTACTTCATCAATGTTTTTGTTTTCATTTTTTTTGTTGTTATTGTTTGGTTTTGGTGGGGGGAGGTTGGTAATTTTTTTATTTTACACTTAAATACAAAATGAGAAAAGAAAAAAAAAACATTGCCATATACACAGCAGACCATAGAAGAGGATTCATTATAAAACAATAAATTCCCATTTCAAGAAAACCTATATAATAAATACTACACATTGATTTCAAAGCTGCCCAGCTTTTCTTTGCTTCCTTGTTGGTTTTCTTTTGTTCTCGGCTGTGTACTTTTTACTTTATTTTTCCCCTTCCTCCCTGAAAAGAAGGCTAAATTTAAGCATGGCCACACACACACACACACACACACACACACACACACACGCACACACACACATACACACATAGACATAAACATAGACATATATAGACATATACACTCATAGACTTATATACAAGACTGTACTATGCTTATTTCTTCTTATGATCTGTTTCTCTGAAGGTAGACAGCATCTTCCTTCTCAAGTCCAAGTCTTTCCATGTTTTTCTAAATCAACCAGCTCATGATTTCCCATACCAAAACAATATTCCTTTCTGGATTCAAAAGCATCATCAGTGTTTTTGAATGAATGAAATAATGATGTCACCTTAGGCAAGTCACCTACATCTCTGGGTCTTTGCTTTGTCATCTGTAGAATGAGAGATTGTACTAGATGACTTCTAAGGTGCCTCCTAGCTCTACATCTATTAACTCAGCATGTCCAAAAGAGAACACATTATTTCCCCCCACAAACCCCAACTTTTTTCTCTTCCTAATTTTCCTATTACTCGCCAGAATACCACCATCCTCCCAGTTACCCAGGCTGCAAACCTAGGTATCATCCTCAACTCCTCCCTCTCTCACTCTCCTTCCCACTATCCAATCAGTTTTCAAGGCCTATGGTCTCCATCTCTAGAATAGGCCCCCTTCTCTCCTGACACTGCAACCACTCTGGTGCTGGCCTTCATCATTTCACACCTACACTATTTCAATGCCCTAGTAGTTGGAGTTCTTGCCTAAAAATCTCTTCCCACTTCAATGTAACCTCCATTCAGTTGTCAAATTGATCTTCCTAAAGCACAGATCTGACTGGGTCACCCCTACCCTCATTTAATCAAACTCCAGTGACTTCCTGTGACCTCCAGGACCAGATAGAAAATCCTCTGTTTGGCTTTTAAAGCCCCTCATAACCTGGTCCTTTCCTATCTTTCTCTCCCTGCCGTGTACTCTGATTCAGTGACACTGGACATTCCATCTAGGTATTTTTACTGTGGTCTTCTACCTCTCAAATTCCATCTCTCTTTGTCTCAGCCTCCTGGCTTTGATGGGGATGGGATCTGGACCCCAAAAAAGAAAATCCTTGGACTTTTCCTTTGCCTGAGACTTTAATCCACTCAACTGGCCTTTCATTGTGGCTACATGAAATCTCCCAATTCAGTTTAGTTACCTCCCCGTTGCCTCTGGCCACTTCCCACCCTTAATCCTATCTCCCTTGGTCTTGTAGTCCAGGTCCCTGGTGTACTGTTTATCCCAGTTTACTCACCCCTCCCATCCAGATCCTCCTTAGGCCCCCTCCTCCAGTCACCCCAAACTACTTGGCTACTCCTGGATCCCTCCCGAAGTCTTTCTGTATATAAGATTCATCTTGTCTCCATTAAGGTACTCAGATTCTTTAAGAGTCTAGCCAAAGGCTCGGATTCTCAAGATCTGGCCGGTTTCGTTAGTGATACAAATGTTTAGATTCCTTCAGAGTCTGGTCAATATGGCAGATGTTCTAATAAACCTTGTCTTTGGCTGAAAGAAGGCTTGGGTCGAATTCATTAGGGCAGGACCTGTGTTGTGATTTTGGGGTCCCAGCACCCCTAAACCTCTAAACCCAACCCTTCAGGTTTAAACTAAAATCCCACCTTCTGCAAGAAGCCATTTCCAGTCCTCTTTAATGTTACTGACTTCCCTCTGAGACTATCCCCAATTTCTGCTGTATATATCTTGTTTGTGTATAGTTGTTTGCATGTTGTCTCCCCTGTTAGACTGTAAGCTTAATTAAGCACATGGACTGTTTTTTCCCTTTCTATGTATTTCCTATGCTTAACACAAGACACCTTCACTGGCACATAGGTCAGCACTTAGTAAATGCTAGTTGATCAGTTCCACTCTAAGGGCTGATTACTGATCTAAAGGACTAAGGTTCTTTCTAGGTCCAATATGACCTACGTTTTCTTTCAGCTCTAAGATTCTACAAATGCCCTAGTCTAGCAACCTAGGGAGAAGAGACATAGGGGCTAAGGGCTTCAAAAGAAAGCTTTAAAGAGAACCACTAAATCAGAAATTCAGTGTACTGAGTTAATAGAGGAAGGAGTAGTTCAGCTTCCCTAATGAAATTCATGTATTTGCATTTCAAAGCCTTACCTTGAAATAACCCAGGCAATGGCCAGAGATCAAGGAAGTGGGTGGTCCAGAATTTTCTCTACTGTATTAGCAGACATTGTAGGAATATTGACAAAGCAATTCTCTTGGAAAACTCTGAAACCATAGAGTCAAATGTGATTGCTCAGTTTTAAAGGGTTTCTATTCTGATCACACAAGGGTGTAAAAGAGAATAAATTAATATGGAGGTAAACCTAGCCTAGGCTTACTAGTTTGTCAGTATCTAATGACCAGCTTTAATACATACAATCCTCCCACTCCAATATTACCCTTTGGGCTGCTGCTACTGCTGCCCTCTCAGAAAGTCAAGGTGGTGTGATATAAAGAGCATTGACTGTGGACCTAGGTTTGAATCCCAGCTTTTTCACTTTGGATCTGTGTGACCTTGAGATCTGTATGAAATCAGGCTACTGGGTTTTTCCCTAACCTGGCTTTGCCTGTTGCATGTCTTACGCCCACTGCCTTTTACAAGTTTGAAAGCTCATTCCCAGACTTCATCATCAGACCTTCTTCTTTAGCTGCTCTATAGCTATAGAAACAATTCACAATAACTTTATTATTACCTGAAATAATCTATCCAAGGGCTGCAGAGATGTCTGAAGAATGGAGGATGAGTAGTCCCTGCCCACTTGGTCTTATGCAAGCAATAACTACCTTCCTTTTCTTTCTACAATAATAACTAATGAAATATATTTGTGTGTGCTATACATATATGCACACAGACATCTATATACACATGTGCACATGTGTGTATATATACATGCATACATAGGGTATCCCAAAGATTAAGCTTTAATAGCTTCCTTAGACTTTGGAGGCACTCAGAGGTTTACAAATCCATACAGAAACCCACTGACCACCCTGGGAAGTAGGTACTAGAAGTATGGGGTTTTTGGTTTGTTTTTTTTTCTATTTGCCAAGGTCACAAAGTCAGAAGCAAGGTTCAAAACCAGGCCTCTCTCTCTCTCTCTCTCTTTTTTTTTTTTTTGGCTAGGCAAGGGGGTTGAGTGACTTGCCCAGGGTCACACAGCTAGTCAGTGTTATGTGTCTGAGACCAAATTTGAACTCAGGTCCTCCTGAATCCAGAGCCGGTGCTCTATCTACTGTGCCCCCCAGGCCTCTCTTTACTCCAAGTACAATGATTCGTCACATTTTGTGGTACGGTAGAAGGAGCAATGAATTTGGAGTCTGAGGCCCCAGGTTCACATCTCACCTTTGTCACTTACTCCCTGTGTGACCAATGACAAACACATCACTTTCTCTCTCTGAGCCTGTTTCTTCATCTGTATGTAACAGAGAGAGGCCAATGCTCTGTTGGGACTCCTAGAGGCTTGCGTGCTATACCAGTGCCTGTTTTCTATACCCAAACATTTAGCATTGAACTAGGTTCTTTACTAAAGAAATCTGAGCTCTAATTAGGGGATTAAGATCCCTGTTCTCACACTCACTGGCTTGATAACAAACCTTTACCCATCATCCCAGGGCCAGTGCTAATTACAGTCAAAAGTTTTGGCTCACATCTTTTTCTCCCCACAGAGTAAAGTAAAAGAGATAGTGGACGTACAAGATGAACCACAAAAAGCAATACTAATACTTGAAGAATCACAGTGTGCATTAAGAGAATGATTTAAATAGGATTTAGTAACCACTAATAACTATGATTACAGTCTATTGGGAGGCCAAAGATGGTTTAAAGTAGTGCTAATGATGATTATAACTAACATTTTTGCTTACTATGTGCCAGCACTGTGCTAAGTGCTTTACAATTATGATCTCATGTGATTTTCACAAAAAACCCTAGAAGTAGATGCTATTATTATCCCCATTCTATCTATCAGGAAACTGAGGCAAAGAGAGGTTAAGTGACTTGCCCAGAGTCACACAGCTAGTAAGTATCTAAAACTAGATTTGAACTCAGCTCTCCCTGACTTTTGCATTCTAGCTACTGCACCACCCAAAGGTTGCTAATTAAGCATTTCATATTTCACCTCAGTACTGGACACTCTCTTTTCAATGGACTCTCTATTTAATACACAGGAGGTCATGCAGATTTTCTAGGGCTGCCTCCTTCCCTGGAGGACTGTCCTCCTTTATCGCTTTGTTTTCTCCTCCTAAAGCAGACATTTCTGCTCTTAGCTGCTATTCATCTAGTGAATGTTATTGCCATTTCAATTCAATTCAATAAGCATTTATTAAGCTCCTACTATGTGCCAGGCACTGTGCTAAGCACTGAGGATACAAATAAGAAAAAGATAGTCTCTTAAAGAGCTTACAATCGAATGGGGGAAAACAACATAGAAAAGGAAGTTTCTAGAGCAGGAGTGTCTTGTATCATGGAATTGAAACCAAGAAGAGCTAAAGATGGAGAGTGGAGTGAGCTAGAAGTCCCACTTTGGCCCTCTATAAAGGAAAGCTTTGGGAGGAGTTTAGTACTCTATCCTACACCACCAGCCACAGACCTATAGACCTTTAGAAACTAACAAGGTTGATACCAGTCATAGATGCATTTACCCAAGATCAGGAAAGAATGAACATAAAAAAGAGAGATGCTCAGGGCCTGCATAGAGACCAGGCGGCAGACAGGGCTCACCTCCCCAACCAGACTCTCTGGACCAGCTCAAAAGAGTCTACAGTCGAAAATAAAGCTAGCAAGGTAAAGGGTTGGGCTGCCCCTTTTGTTTATCCACTGAATTCTGGATACGAAACCAATTAAGTAACTCCCTTTGTAAGCAACTCTAAGCTATGAAGAGCTAGAAATAGGCTCACTCCAAGCCTCCATGCCTTCTGTCTGCAGGAATGGTGACTAAGCATGCTCCAGGGTAGGGAAGGGCATCCACTACATGTCATAATAATAATAATTGCTAACATTTATATAAGGCTTACTATTGCCAGGCACAGTGCTTAGTGCTTTATAATTATTATCTCTCTCTTTTTTTTTAAGGCAATTGGGGTTAAGTGACTTGCCCAGGGTCACACAGCTAGTAAGTATCAAGTGTTTGGTCTGAGGCCGGATTTGAACTCAGGTCCGCCTGACTTCAGGGCTGGTGCTCTATCCACTGCTCCACCTAGCTGCCCCTATAATTTTTATCTCATTCCATCCTCACAACTACCCGGGGAGGCAGATGCTATTATCATCTCCATTTTACAGTTAAGAAAACTGAGGCAAAGAGAGGTTAAGTGACCTGCCCAGGGTCACATAGCTAGAAAATGTATGAGGTTGGATTTGAACTCACATCTTCCTGACTCCAGGTCCAGTACTCTATCTACTGTACCACCTAGATATAAAATTAAGTGGTTAGACCAGATGACCTATAAAGTCTCCTCCTACTCTAAATCTATGATCTCCCTTTCTCTTCTTTCTTTTATGTTTTATCTCTTTTTTCAATTTATGTTTTACATTCAATTTTGAGGGATACTATAACTGCTGACACAGAAAAACATTCTTAACTGAAGTACAGAATATCTGAGAAGAACAGATTATAGCTTTGTAAAATTGGTGGCACAGTGCATAGAATACTAGACATGAAGTTAGGAGTACGTCAGTTTGAATCTTGCCACAGACATTTACTAGCTGTATATATCACCCAGAGGAAGTCACTTAACTTTTCTGTACCTCAGTTTCCTCATCTGTGAAATAGGAATGATAATAATAGCACCTACCTTCCAAGCTTGTTGGGGAGATCAAATGAGATAGGATGTGTGTTTTCTAAGCCTTGCAGCACTATATAAATACTACCTATTGTCATTGTCATTATTATTAATAAACCCTAAAGTGTTGTAAAAAAATGATTAAAAGAAAAGTATAGACTATGTACTTCAAGAGGCAGCAGCCAGAGTGAACCCAATCTACTATTTCCCAGCTGGTATTAATGTATTCATCTACTGCATGTTGGTGCCAGTCTTCCTACTACCACAGATTATAAGAGCTGGGAAAAAACCTTAAAGATCACTTGTTGTACACATTATGCCTTTTGTCTATGATTCTGTAGCAAGATGTTGAGTGGAAATATCACCATCCTTTTAGTTGTTGACAGGTATTCTATAAGAATACCGTATCTGACTATAATAGAAAATAAAATTGAATAGGTTCTTAAATAACCATGGAAAGGTTCATGTGATGGACAAGAATTCATTATCTGACGTGGCCCAGTTTCTTTCAGAAATGCCTTTGCATTATTTGGCTCTGGATTTGGAGTTGTGTGATGCAGAAAGGGCCTTCCAGGGTTGGGCTATATCCACAGAGTAGACTGGGCAGATGCCAGTGATGTCAGGCAGCTGGGCAAGGCCTCACCAGCAAAACTAAGGCAGCTCGACAAAATGGGAAAAGCCCAGGATTTGTAGTCAGAGAATGTGGCTATCTCTGCTATCTGATGTCTGGGAAACTTTGAGCAGTTCATTTCATTTCTCTGGGCCTCAGTTTTCTTATGTGTAAAATGAGGGGGATGGATGTAATCAGGGTTGCTTAACTTGGAGTCAGTGTCCGTGATTTCTTTCTTTAAAAAAAAAAAAGATTGATAACTACATTTCATTATAACTGAATTCCTTGGCAATCCTATGCATTTTATTTTTTTACATTGAAAAATATTCTGCTGAGAAGGGGTCTATAAGCTTCAGTGACCAGCCAGAGGGGTATCTGCCACAAAAACGTTAAAAACCCCAGGCCTAGATGACCTCTAAAGTCTCTTCCAGACCTAAATCCTAAATTTGCCTCTGATGTTCTTTCCCTCTAACTAGGAACAGAGTGAAGGGATACCTCCCCCCACCAAAAAAAAAAAAGAAAAAGAAAAAGAAAAACCCACCAACAAACCCCAAACCTCTGACTTTCACAGGCTATTGGAGAAATGCCCATAGTCTGGCCCTGGAGTCTCACTCTGGAGAGTTTTCTAAGCCACAGCTAGGAGTATTATCTGCAGCAATCCCCTCCTACTTCTTTACTGATGTCTTCATCCCATGACATTAAGAACATCTCATTTCTGTCCTTAAAACAACCCTGAGTTCCTTCACATTCAGTTTCTACCATCAGCATTCTCCACAGCCTCTCAGGATCCCACCTAATCAAGGATCAGCAATCATGGTAAATTGTGCTACACCCCAAGGAAGCCATCAAGACTCAAGCCCCAGTGGTGAGATCAGTGCAATCAGCCTCTGCTTGGAACCAAATGATCTGATTCTAGGCCATTAGCTCAGGAAGTGAACCATCCCACAGTGAGTAGGGCATAGAGCAGCTGTGCACCCAAAGATATTTAGTCAACCCCTTCCCTCCCACCCAGAGTCCAAGAGAAAGGTATTAGCTGAGACTTTATATTCTGTATTGAAGTGAATGGAGGGAGGCTTGAACATGAAGGAATCAGGAAGGCACCACCTTGTCTTGTTTCACAAAATTCTCAGGGTCACCTTGTGCTCATCCAGTTTGACTAGTTGAAGGAGACATGTCTTTATAACATTTTTGATAAGTAGACATCCAAGGCTTTTGCTGGAAGCCCTCTAGTGCTGGGGTCACCTGCCATCCTGTTGTTTGAGCCAAACTAACTGTATTTACTGAAATGCTGCCTATGAAGAAGGCATGCTGATGGACTCTGTGGGGGATTCAAAGAAATTAAGACAAAATTTTTGCCTTCAAGGAGTTTATAACATAGTTGATGAAAGAATTCAGTTTAACTCCATTTCACGTGTTTATGACACAAGGCCTCCCACCTAGAGTCATCCTCTAATGCACAGTTTATTATCCTTTTTTGTATCATGGACTCTTTAGGTTGTCTGGTGAAGACTATGGAACCCATCCTCAGAATAACGCTTTTAAATAATTTATGGAAATGCTAGAGTTCAGCTGGAAGATAGTGAAAGTAAAGACTATTTTTTTCTTCCCATCCAAGTTCCTGGACCCTGTAATTTTAATACTTGCAGATAATCCTTGCAGATTATCTCCAATTTATCTTGTATGGAACTTGTTTGTACGAGTTGTTTGCATGTTGTCTCCCCAGTTAAACCACAAGTTCCTGGAGAGTAGGGACTGTCTTTTGCCTTTCTTTGTATCCCCAGGACTTAGCATAGTGCCTGACGTGGAGCAGGGACTGAATAAATATTTCTTTCTTCCTTTTTTTTTTTTTTGGTTAGGCAATTGGGGTTAAGTGACTTGCCCAGGGTCACACAGCTAGTAAATGTCAGTTTTGAGCTCAGGTCCTCCTGACTCCAGAGTTGGTGCTCTATCCACTGTGCCATCTAGCTGCCCCTTAATAAATATTTCTTGATTGATCCCTTGCCACTTATTCATAGTGGGCCTCAGGTTAAGAATTCCTGCTCTACATCTCATCAGAGAGTGGAGATGACTGAGTTATCAAAGACTATCTCAATGGAGTGCAAGCCCTGGCAGATCTTACCAACTCAGTTCAACAGACATTTATTAAATGCCAACCAAGTGCAGGGTATTATGCTAGGCATGAGGATAGAAAGACAGATACAACACAGAAACTGTTCAAAAGCAGTCCTATGACTGTCCAAGGAGCCACCATTTTCCCAGTTCCTGAGACACCTAAGTGTCATCCTGGACTCGTCACTTCCTCTTATCCCTCATAGCCAATCGGTTGCCCAATCCTGTTGATTCTATCTTTACAACATCTCTCACATATGACCCCTTCTCTCCTCCAGATTTGCCACCACCCTTGTGTAGACCCTCATCACTTCACACCTGGACTTTTACAACAGCCTGCTGGTTGGTTTCCCTGCCTCAAATCTCTTGACACTTCAACCCATTCTCCACTCAACTGCCAAAGTTATTTTAATAAAGCATAGGTCTGACCACATCACTCCCCTACTCAGTAAACTCCAGTGGCTCCCTATCACCTCCACAATCAAATAGATATCATTTTGATTGGTTTTTAAGGCCCTTCATAGCCTGGCCCCTTCTGATCTTTCTGGTGTTAACATTTTACTCCCCTCCATAAGTTCTAAACTCCAGTGACTCTGGTCTCTTTGCTGTTCCTAGCATAAGATATTCCATCTTCCTTCAGTACATTTTCACTGAGTGTCCTTCTTGCCTAGAACCTTCTTCCTCCTCATCTCTTAACTTCCCTTAGTTTCCCTCAAGTCCTACCTAAAATGCTCACCTTCAACAAGAAATTTCTCCCAGTCTCCCTTTAATGGTAATACCTTCCCTTTCTTACTTATTTCCAATTTATCCTGTACATTTCTTGTTTGTATATAGTTGTTTGCATGTTGTCCCCCCACCCCCATTAGATCAGGAGCTTCTTGAGAACAAACACTGTCTTTTCCTTTCTTTGTATACCGAGGGGTTAGCACAGTGCCTGGCACATGGACACAATTAAAAGTACTTATTGATTTGACTTGATCAACTTAAAATCTAAAAGTAGAAAGATAATTTAAGAGCTAGAAAGGCTGTTAGTATTTTCTCAGCAATAGATGGTATGCATCTGTTGTCTGAGGACTGACCAAGCTAAATGCAGAGATATTCATTGTTGGAAAGTTGGGCCTCAGGGAATGAAGTATTCTTGGCGATAGCAACTGTCCACTAAGCCAGAGATGCGTTGCAGTTTGCATTTGTGGGAGAGGTACGCACATGGATGAAGACATGGATTTATTTGATGTGTTTGAATTATGTATAAGGCACAGTGCTAAGAGGAGACAAAACATAATTCATGTGCTGCTTTTTGACAGTACAAATTCTACTTTTATTCTGAAGTGATAATTAAATTTTTTTTCATTCTTTTTGTGGATATAATTACCCAAAGAATTTTTCAACTCATAAATGCCAAAAACAGCTCATCAGTTGGTCACTATAGTGCAGCAGATAGAATATCAGACTTAGAGCCAGGTGAGTCTTGGGTTTAAATTCTGACTCTGATAGTTATTAGCCATATGGTCATGGGAAAGTCGCTTAAGGTCTCTGAGCCTCAGTTTTCTCATTTGTAAAATGGGGATAATCACACTTTTAGTACCTAACTTATAGGACCATCCTATAAATCTATAGACAGTTGAGATAATCAATGAACAAGCATTTATTAAGTGCCTACCATGTGCTTAGTGCTGGGGATACAAGGAATGAAACAATTCCTGCCCTCAAAGAACTTACATTCTAATGATGGCAGACAAGTACATATGTAAGTATATAAACAAATATAAAGAGGATAAATACAAAGTAGTTAAATATAAGGCAGTTTAGGAGGGAAGACAATTGTAAGTGAAGTTCTTTGTAGACATTAGTGAGTCAGTAATCATTTATTAAATGTCTACTGTGTGCTAGGCACTGCGCTGAACTCTGGGAATATGAAAAAGGGCAAAAAAAAAAAAAAAAACAGTCTCCTCTTCCAAAGAGGGGGAGACAATGTGCAAACACCTATATATAAGCAAAATATATATATAGGTGTGACATTTAAAAAGGTTCAAGAGACATAATTTCTGGGTAATTTAATCATTTTATTAATAAGGCTAGCAGATTATAAATAAAAGGATGGTCATTTGGCCCTCTCTCTTAGACCAAAGACCCCAGTGGAATGACTATGATTCCCTAATGGTGGGGTCACAGTTTATATGCCCTTAAAAGAGGAGGTAGGCAATCAACTCAGATTAGTTAACACATTGAGAGGTGGGCTATATTAAAATGAGGGTCTTGGGGTATGTGACTTAGGTCACTCGAATCTTGGTCAAAGAGACATCAATTTCCATATCACCTGTCCTGGTAATGGGGAGAATCAACCTTTCCCCAGGCCTTTCTAAGCAGACATTATGAGTAGGACTATATACTTGGGCCATACTTTGAATTTCTTTTACTGTCTGATTAGATCTTAGCCTGGGTAAATCTCTAAGAGAGATTTCCCACACTGGTTGGTTTCTGGATGAGGAAGTAAAAAAAGGGGAAAAATCTTGGTCCTACTATAATAATTAATTATTAAATATGAGAGAAATATTCATTTCTCACACAGGACAAATTGGAGATACACAAAGGAAATAGTAGAATTAAGGGGGATAGGGAAAATTTTCTTTAGAAAGTGGGATTTTAGCTGTTGGGATTTGAGGGAAGCCAGAGAAGCCAGGAGGCTAAGACAAGACAGGAGAGCGTTTTAGGCATGGGGGACAACCAATGAAAGTGAAGAGCTGGAAGGTGGAGTATCTTGTATGAGAAACAGCAAAGAGATCAGTGTCATTGAATTGCAGAGTATTCAGGGAGGATGGAAGGTATAAGAAGACTAAAAGGTTTGGGGCAGAGTAGGTTGGGTTATGAAAGGCTTTGAACACCAAACAGAGGATTTTATATTTGGTCCTGGAGGTGATTGAAAGTCAGTGGAGTTTATGAAGGATGTGTGTGTGGGGAAGGGGGGAAGTAGGGGGAGAGATGTGGCTAGACTTGTACTTTAGGAAGATCACTTTTTTTTTTTTGATATCTGAGTGGAGGATAGGCTGGAGTGTGGAGAGACTAGCATCATGGAAACCTACCAGCAGACTATTAAGAAATAATTAATAACATTGGGGAGAATAGTTTTGGTTGAATGATAAGATTGGAGGCCAGAACACAGAGAATTAAGATGAGATTGAGAGGAAACAAAGTGGAAGCACCTTCTCAAGGAGTTTAGCTACATAAAGGAAGAATAAATATGGAATGATAGCTAGCAGGGATGAATAGATCAAATGAGGATTTTTATGTTTGTAGGCAGTTGGGGAAGCAGCCAGTAAGTGGACACTGGTGATCAGAGAGTGAGGATAATAGAGGGGGCAATCTGCTAGAGAAGACAGGTTGGAATGGGATCAGTATTCACCTTGGTTTTTTTATTTTTTTTTGGTAAGGCAATTGGGGTTAAGTGACTTGCCCAAGGTCACATGGCTAGTACATGTCAAGTGTTTGGTTTGAGGCCATATTTGAACTCAGGTCCTCCTGACTTCAGGGCTGGTGCTTTATCCACTGCGCCACCTAGCTGCCCCAGGAGTTCACCTTGTTAAGGAGAAGGTCCACCTCATTAAGTGAGATGGATGAAAGACGTAGTTGCAAAAAGACATCTGACCGATATGAGATGAGGAACAGGGGAGAGAGGGAATTGGCTAATCATTATAACTATTATTATTTATTAATATAACAACAATTTAGAGTGGCTAAATGATGTCTCAATTCTTTTCTTTCAAATATGAGGTAAGATTCTCCACTAAGAGTATAGGGGGAGAGGGAGCCAAGGGAGATTTGAGGAGGGATGAAAGGGTATGGAAAGTCACTGGTGAGTGAGATTGTGAGGAAATTAGGGTAGCATTAAAAGATTGATTTGCAGCAGTGAGGACCCACTTGAGGGTATGTAGCATAAATTTGTAGTGGAAGGAAATGATGGGGAAGAGAGGAGAGTGTATTTAGAACAAGCATGTTGGGGACCAACAGAAGGGCTGAGAGATTGGAGGTCAAGGTATAGACAGATAACAGGATTTGGCACTGCATGATAGAGGGAGAGTTGGAATAAGAACAGATTGTGATCAGATAGGGAATTTTCACTTTATGAACCTTGAAGCAGTGCTTTGTGAATGATGGCAAGATCAAGGTGATTTTTGTGTGTGGCTGAGGTGCACTGGAGGAGTAGGTCACATGAAATGAGTAAGTTGAGGAGCTGTGACGTTAGGATGTTTGAGAGCATATCAATATGTATGTTGAAGCCTCCTAGTATGAGATCAGGAGGAGGAGAAAAGACTGTGAGCAAAACAAGGAACCCATTCAGGAAAGAATGTCTCCCTACTCTAGAGGTAGGGTGACAACGGCCACTGACATCAAAGTGCTATCCAAATATCAGCTGTCGTTTTTATAATAATAATTATTATTATTTCCAGACTGGGGTGGTCAGGGAAGACCTCACAGAGGTGGTAGAAAATGAGCAACACATACCTGCTTCCTGTCTGTTATACCCTTAAAGCAGTCCATTGCGTAGGACTTCTAGTTACTGGGTTTTCTGCTTTGCCAGGAATGTGTTTTAGTGGCTGCTGAAGTTCCGTTGGCTGCCTGGGAGAAACCAAATGAGCAGAGCTTACCTTGAGGACTTTTATACCCACATAAGAAGCAGATTCTGGTCTTCAAGTGCTTAGGAGCTGATGATTTTTTTTTCTTTTGGAAGCTGGGATAGAAGAGGAGCAGAATATACCCTTTCCTAAAGAACATCCTCTTTAGTTGAGCCAAGAAAAGTTGGCTTGTTACATGTGGCCTTCTGTGGTGCCCTTCATTCACTGCTGCAATAAGCTTAGACATGATGTATAATATGGGGAAGGCAATCTGATCCTAATCTGGTATTCCAACCAGATAAAAATCTGCAGTTCCTTGGAAGAGCTATTTCAGAGGGGGATTTGGGTCTTCTCCCTTATTTAACACTCCTCTGCTGCTTAGCCATTTTTTAAAAAATTTAAATTAGTTCAACTTAATAATTAACAACTTATGGGCACAACTTCATTTTGCCTATTGAAGCAAAGGAGATTGAGTATAATTACTGTTGTTGCTTACCATCATGTTATGTTGAAAAGGGAGACTATGTAACACCCATTACCCTCCCAGTAATCTGTAGGCCAAATCCTTTGCTTTATGGAAAACACCATAAAAGCTAATCATTCAGTAACAAAGAACAAACTCTTGAGTAGTATCACATCTTTCTCTGGAAAATTTCCTTTAGCCACTGTTCTTCCCGGTGCAGCTGGGCACGTGGTGATGATAGATCTGGAACAGGTTGCTCTGTTTTAGTTTACCTGTGAGAGGTTCTTTTTGCTGCATTCTGCAACATAAATACGCATAGATGGTATTAGCTTCCTATCTACCTATATTCATTAGCTAATAGTAATTATTTACCTGGTGACCACAAAGGCCTGTGTTCCCCTAGAATCCAAATTCTCTTTCTTTATATTGCTTGGCCAGGCAATGAGATGAAGACAAAAGAGAATTGGACTTAGGGTTAGGATGGCCCCATCTCTTTCACTAACGAATTCCCTGGGTGACCCTGGGCAAGCCACAAACGTTCTGAGTTTCTGTTTCCTCACCTATAAAATGCGTAAGTTAGACAAAGTCAGGAGTTCTTAACCTTTTTAGGAGTCATGAACCTCTTTGGCAATCTGGTAAAGCATATGGACTCCTCAGAATAATGTTTTATAAGTATATAAAATAAAATATGCAGGATTGCAAAGGAAAACAATTCTATTGAAATATAGTTATTGAAATATATTTTTAAAAATAGAAATCTCTTACTGGCTTACTACCAATTCCAGGAAGTCATACCATCTCCATCCTCCTCGCCATAGATAATAATAGCTGGCATTTATATACCTCTTTAAGGTTTATAAAACACTGCAAATGTCCTCATTTGCTCCTCATAACAATCCTGTGAAGTTGGTGCTACTGTCACCTCCATTTTATAGATGAGAAAACTGAGGCTGAGAATGTAAGTTCCTTGAGAGGAGAGGCTGTTTTATTTCTCTCTCTATATTTCCAGGACCTTGCAGTTTCTGGCACATGACAGTGCTTGATAAATGGTGGCTGAACTGGATTCAACTGAATTTCTAAAGTTCTATCTTGTTCCAACATTCTACACTATGATGAATTTCAGTATAAGTTACATAGCTGCTCTTTTTAAAGTATGGGCTTTACAAAGAGGACGTTTTTGGAGAAAGGAATCAAAGTTCTCTATAGTCATATAAAAATGCTCAAAAGCATTGTTGATTAGAGAAATGCAAATTAAAACAACTCTGAGGTACCACACCATACCTCTCAGATTGACTAATATGACAGAAAAGGAAAATGACAAATGTTGGAGGGAATGTGGGAAAATTGGGACACTAATGCATTGTTGGTGGAGTAGTGAACTGTTCAGCCATTCTGAATTGCCATTCAGCAATTTGGAACTATGCCCAAAGGGCTATAAAACTGTGCATACCCTTTGACTCAGCAATATCACTGCTAGTTTTATATTCCAAAGAGATTTAAAAAAAAAGAGGAAAAGGACTTACATGTGCAAAAAATTTATAATAATTCTTTTTGTGGCAGAAAAATTAGAAACTGAGGAGATGCATATTGGGGAATGACTGAACAAGTTGTGGTATATGATTATGATAGAATGCTATTGTGCTATAAGAAATGATGAGCAAGATGGTTTCAGAAAAATCTGGGAAGACATATATGAACAGATGCAAAGTGAAGTGAACAGAACCAGGAGAACAATATATGTAGTAATGGCAATATTGTAACAATAATCAATTTTGAAAGACTTAGCCATTCTCAGCAATACAGTGATCCAAGACAATTTCAAAGGACTTGTGATGAAAAAACACTATCCACCTCCAGAGAAAGAACTGATGGAGTCTGAATGAAGATCAAAGCATACTCTTTTTCTGTATTTATTTTTCTTGGGGTTTTTTTTGTCTGTTTTTTTTTCTTTTGCAATATGGCTAATATGGAAATATGTTTTGTATAACTGCACATGTGTAATCTCTATCAAATTGCTTGCCTTGTCAATGAGTGGGGAAGGGAGGGAGGGAGATAATTTGGAACTCAAAATTAAAAAAAAAACAAATGTTAA
The DNA here is from genome assembly GCF_900497805.2 of Vombatus ursinus. Lineage (NCBI taxonomy): Eukaryota > Metazoa > Chordata > Mammalia > Diprotodontia > Vombatidae > Vombatus > Vombatus ursinus. The sequence continues at coordinate 2,245,612 of NW_020954564.1, read as the reverse complement.
AATTGTTTTTACCTGTAGTTTGAAAAAAATATACAAAAGCATTTTTTTTTTTAAAGTATGAGCTTTTCCAGTCTGAAATGGAACAGATGTGGCCATGAGGCCAGGAGGTATAATGGAAAGATTACTGGACTTAGAATCTGAAGCCTTGTTTTCTGTTCTTGGCTTCTCTATCTACTTGCTGGGTAACTGGATTTTAGCTCTCATAGCCTTTAGCTCCCTGTCTGTAGGATGAAGGTCAATTAATCAAGCAGAGCATTTATTGAAGGCCTACAAGGTGTCAAGGCACTGGGGAAACAGACAAAAAATGAAGTGGTCCTTACCCAGAAGGCACTTACATTTTATCAGAATCTTGGGTCAATAATCCCTACCCTGACACCACCACCCCTTACACAGTTGCTATGAAAAACAAATGAATGTATGAGTGTGAAGGCACTTTATAACCTGTAAGCCACTACACAAATGTAATATCTTATTATTACTTGTTATTTGTGTTTCCTCAGCTCTTCCCTTCTCCTACCTGGTATACGGCCCCTCCACTCAGCAGAAGTGACTGGAGTCGGGAGAGGGAGATTGGAGTACTGGGACCATACAGGTAAGAAGTTGTAAGAATGGGGTACCAAGCCTCTGAAATAAAAAAGACTTGGGCCTCTAGGGAGCTTAAATTCAGACAAAGCATTCAACTGCCTTTTACTCCCTAAACTCTAAAACAATCCTTTATCTTTGGACTTTCTGAGCCCCCTTGGTCACTAGTGCCCCACAGGTCCTCTGATAACATGCAAGCCTGGTCTTTGCATTCTTTGCTTTCCTCCAGTGTCTCACTTGGCCTGTCTCAACCAGATGAGGGTTGCTTACCTCTCACAGGATCGATTTCTTTAACTTGTTGTTGAGTCTATTCAGTCATGTCTGACCTTTGTGACCCCATTTGGGGTTTTCTTGGCAAAGATAATGGAGTGGTTTGCTATTTCCTTCTCCAACTCATTTTACAGATGAGGAAACTGAGGCAAGCAAGGTTGAATGACTTGCCTAGGGTCCCACAACTAGTAACTATCTGAAGCCAGATTTGAACTCAGAAGATGAGCCTTCCTGACTATGCCTGGCACTCTATCTGCTGTGTCACCCAGCTGCCCCTTTCATTAACTCCCAGTATGTTGATCTTGATTCTTTCTATGAGCTAGCCTCCTACTATATTGTAATGACCCCACTCTGCTAAACAGAGAAGGCCTTAGGATGCTTAAACGCTCATTAGTACCCCACTATGCTTTCAGCAAAAGACCAGCAGTGATGCCTGTTTCCCCATGACAGGTAGCTGGAATATCAACTAGCTGTCAGTTCCCCAGGAATCTTTCCTCTCCTCCACTAGCATGAGTTACCGCCAATTCTCAGGTCCAGGCCCCTCCTCTCTTCCTCCAGTTTCTGACCTTGCTCAATGTAGATAAGATCCCTCTAAAAACGCACCATACTACTAGTTATGGGTGCCATTTTCCCCCCAGAGCCCCAGTTGGATGGACCCAATTCTACTGGATATCAAGGACCTGTCCTATTTCCACCATTCTTCCTGTCTGTCCTTCGTATTATAATTATGTCGGGGCAGCTAGGTGGCACAGTGGATAGAGCGCTGGCCCTGGATTCAGGAGGACCTGAGTTCAAATCCAGCCTCAGAGATATAACACTTACTAGCTTTGTGACCCCGGGCAAGTCACTTAATCCCACTGCCTAGCCAAAAACAAACAAAAAAAAACAAAACAAAACACATTGTAACTATGTCCCCTCAATAAAGCTGACAGTCTTCTCAGGTACTCAGAATTTTCCCAGCACTGGATCTCGTTATCCAGAACCCTCCTAAGTCTGCAACAAGACAACTATACGTGCTATTTAGGGGCTAGTTGTAGGCCTCAACACAGAATTCTAAAGGGGTAGACTAGAGAGGGCATTTTTTTTTCTCACATGATCTGTGACTCCCCATGTATATGCATTCATTTAAATAATTTTTGACTTTTTTTTTCTGTGTGGAATAAAATCCCACCCATGCAGATTGCAACTTCTCCATGATTTGATAAATGGTCTTAGAACATTGCTCCAGCTGCAAATTTCAACACCATACATTGAACATTGGAAATCTTTCCAAACTTGGGCAATATGCCCTTGAGACACATAGTCTGTCACTGGGCCTGCACTTGAAGCCTTTTCAGTTTGGTGGTACCTGCTAGAGCCTCTTCTATTTTCTTTTCCTCTGAGACCCCCAGGGTCATTTTCACACCTTAATTTGGTAAAGGCCCTTTTTACTTAGTCACTCAAAAATGTTCCAAATTGGTCTTTCTTATTCTGAAGTCTAGAATAGGATGTATTGGAAGCAGAATTAGGAGCCCGAGAATTCCAGCATTGCTAGCGGTTTGGAAGGCAGTTAAGGTCAGAACAGGCCACAGGTCAAGTGTCCAAGAGATCTAGTATGGATGGAAGAATGAAGCTGCTCTCAGAGGTTGGAATAGGGATACAAACATGCTCAGCACCAGGAATTCGGCAAGCCGTTATATATCCTGGGTTAGTGGTTAGTGTTATTTGGACTGCCAATGAAGTAATGTTGGTGTTTTTATGCCTTTTGCATTCATCTAATTCTATGTTTCCATGATTATAGAATTAGTTAATTATTATTTGGACTAAATAATTGACTGCCGTATTGAGAGCCTGCTTTTCCTTTGCCCATTTTGTATCAGCATCATAAGAGTTTTGAGTTGAAAGTGACCTTAGAGAGAATCTAGACCAATCCTATCATTTTACAGATAAGATGACTGAGGTCCTGAGAAATGAAATGATTTCCTAAGTACACACAAGTACATAGCAGTGGATTGCTACATTCTCTAACTCCAAATCTAATGCTATTTACATACACTACACCATGCTGAATATCTTTTCTACCATACTTGAGACCTAGCACAACATAGCTCTTCAAGGTCAAGGCTGGTTAGCATGCAGAATCTGGTAGGTTATAGAGTTTGATGCTGTAGTGAACAAAAAAAAAGGTGAATGTGAGCTCTACTCTCTTTACCTTTTATTGCCTTGGGTCCTTATGTTATATATTATGTTATAATAACGACAGGGCCTGCAATGCAGTCAGAGACTTGCAAGTCCTAGGGTTACTGGAAGGCTCTTTATATTTTTTCTTTAGGTCACCAAACAGTCAGGTGCCTGCATCCTGGGGGTGTCTAGCTAATCCTGCCTCTCAGTAATCCTAAATCCAGAGAATCTAGAAGAAGAGGAGGAAAGCAGCGAAGGAGAGGAGGAAGCAAAAGAGGGAAGAAGTAGGGTGTCTTCTTTTTCCCTGGGGCAAGATGGTTCATTACCTTTCAAATAAGGGAAAAATCTAATTCGCTTTAAAAACATTCCCTGCTAAGAAATACTTTAATGAATCTCAAGGAAAGCTATTAAGACACCGAATATTATGGTCCTGACCCCCATGACATTCACTCTAATACGTAGAAGGCCAAAAGAAATTAATTGGTGGTGTTTGGTAGATTGCATAAGGAAACTCATGAAATCTCACCGGAGCCAGGAAAAATCCAGGCTGCTGATAACATGGTGGTGTTCGCCATAGTCAAGGCTTTGGGCAAAGCTGCAATTCAGGAAGGTTACAGCACTGCTGGTATGTGGATACTCTTATCCTTCCTGTTACATCTTAGACTCTTGGAGGAAAGAGAAGAGACAGGGAATACATTATAATTTATTTTTTTTAATACATTATAATTTAAAATGCTTAGAAAGATAATTGTTAAATCAAATTCTCCATATTTGTTGATTTACTTAAATTTTTACACTGGTTTTAACTCAGACTTCTACCTGGAAACTCAAGGAATCTCAAAGTATTTTATGATAGTCTTTAAAGCATAAAACTGAATCATAGAATGATAGAATCAATGACTCACAAAGGATCCTAATTAAAAATTACTTTAGCCCATTATCTGTATGGAGCATGGCTCACTGGAGAGTGCTGGGCCTGGAGTCAGGAGAACCTAAGTTCAAATGCATCCTCATACACTAGCTGTTTGACTCTGGGTAAGTCATTTAATCCTATGTGCCTCAGTTTTCTCATCTGTAAAATGAGCTGGAGAAGGAAATGGCAAACTACTCCAGTATCTTTGCAAAGAAAACTCCAAAAGTGTCAGACATGACTGAACAATAATAATAAATATTTAATGTTTTAAAAATTCTTACATAATAATTCTATATATTATCTGTTACATATGTATATAGTTAAAGCTTATATAATAATTATATATAATCTTAATAGCACTATTATGTGCCAGTCATTGTACTAATCATCGAACATGAGAGAACATGGCAAAATTATGACTGGGGGTGAGACAATAATTTTAGATAATACAGTAATATAACCCAGGTGATAACTGAGTCTTATTAAATTACTCTATTTACAAGTTAGTGATTTTAAAAAGTATTGATATTTTTAAAAAAAATTAGTAGATGGAGCAGTGGACAGAGCACTGGATATAGGATCAGGAAGACCTGAGTTCAAATCCAGTCTCAGATACTTACTAGCTGTGTGACTCTAGGCAAGTGACTTAACCTTTCTGTGCCTCAGTTTCCTCATCTATGTAATGGGGATAATAATAGCACTTACTTTGCAGGGTTGTTGTGAGGATCACATGAGATAATATCATAAATTGCTTTACAAACCTTAAAGTGTTATATAAATTTTAACTATTATTATTATTATTAATTTCCAAATGTATCTCTCCTTTCTCATCCCCTCCCCACCCCGAGTCATCCCTTGTAACAAAGAATAAAAGTGAAAGAGTGAGAGAAGCAGTTCATCATAGTTAATTGAGTCTGACAGTGTATGTAATGGTCCATACCTATAGTCCCTGACCTCGGCAAAGAAGGGAAAAATGTGCATTTTCTCTCCAATTTGTTTGGCCAAGAATGATCATTACAATTATACAGTTCTTCATTTCTATTTTTTTTTGTTCCTTCCATTTACATTATTGTAATCATTGTGAATAGTTTTTTTCTTGGTTCTGCTTATTGCACTTCACATCAGTTGATGACTTCCCATGTTTCTCTTGCAGCTAGATAATTAAATGCATTGTTTGTGTTTTTCATCACTTGGAGTTCAGCAAATAAATATTATTCTCAATATGGTGTAATAAAGGGGCAACTAGGTGGCTCAGTGGATAGAGCACTGGGCTGAGAATTAGAAAGATTCTTCTTCCTGAATTTATATCCAGCCTCAGATACTTACCAGCTGTGTGACCCTGGGCAAGTCACTTAACCCTGCTTGCCTCAGTTTCCTCATGTCAAATGAACTGGAGAAGTAAATGGCAAACCACTCCAGGATCTTTGCCAAAAAAATCCCAAATGGGGTCACAAAGTCAGACGTGACTCAACAGCAAAAATGGCGTAGTAATAACAACAGCTAGCATTTATATAGCACTTTTAGGTCTGCAAAATCCTTTGTAAATAATACCTCATTTGATCCTCACAACAACCCAGGGAGGTAGGTGCTACTATTTTCCCCATTTTTACAGATGAGGAAACTGAGGCAGACAGAGGTTGTGACTTGCCCAGTGTCACACAGTAACAAAAAAAAAGTATCTGAACCAGGATTTGAACTCAGGTCTTCCTGACCAGAGGTCCAGTGCACTATCAACTGCCCCATCTATAGAAAAATGTAGTGGGAATGATAGATAACATTTAGTCATTGACCCTCTCTGAATCTTCAATCCCTTATCTGTGAAATGGAGATAATAATATTTGTACCACTTACCTCAGACTGGTTGTAGAAAAAGGCAGTATATACATGTCAGCTATTATTCTGATTTGGTTTACAATATAGTTAAGTTCAAACTCTCGTTTTGAAGACTGGGCAATAAGAAAAACCAAGATCCACATGTGCGCTCACACACACATTATTGGTACAACCAGGATGAATGATTATAACATTTCATAAAAAACTCCCCAGTTAACCAAGGTATCTCCCTTCAAAATGTTACTTGATATTTACATATTTCATTGCTGTACCTTTGTTTCAACGTGTTTCACAACACTTCTGGAAGGATAAAACATCTCTGTTTTACAGATGGGCAGACTAAGGTATGAAGCAGCCTAATGAACTGTTCTGTACCTTGCAGCTTATCAGTGGGTGGGGAAGCTGGATCTAGAAAAATTCAGGCCTTTTTTCCCTCCCAGCCCGGGACACATTCCACTACGCTCTTCTGCTGTTTCACACAAAGATGCAGAAAGTATGCTTCCTCCCCCTTCAGATGGCCAGGCACTAATTCTACTATGTCCTAAAAGAGACCCGGCTTTAGAAAGTGTTCAACTGTTCAACTCATCACCATGGCTAGAAATCAACAGTTCTTTAGGAAAAAATAAACATTGATAACAAAATTCAGGGAGTCTGTCTTGTTAAGACTAGAATTCTCCAGTCTTCTAAGAGTCTTCAGAAAATATTTGCTTTTACAAAAATGTGTAGATAATTCTCAGCATCCTGTTCTCTTCAAGGCATTTACAAATTGATTTGTGTGGTTGATACAATAGCTGTGCTCTTGGTTAATGCCTCATGATTGGTAACAGTATGTCTTGGATGTACATGGCTGAGGGCGTGTAGTGGGGGATGCCTATACTAGAAAGGGCACCCAGATTTCAGGGTGAGAGTAGAGGCTATCTTCGGAGATGGTTTGTCTTTGTATTTCAGTCAATCTACATATATTTCTTGAGTATTTTTTATGTGTAAAGCCCTATGCAGAGCACAGTGTTGAATACAAAGATGAATAAGACTCAGTCTTTATTGTCTGAGAGTTTATACTCTAATTAGGGAGATAGTACACAAATGGATAAAAGCATTTAGCAGTGGGTACCAAATAAGTAGTACAGATACACAGGATAGAAGATGACCAAGTGTAAACCCCTCACTTTACAGAAGAGGGCAATGAGGTCCAAAGGAATTATCTGAATTGCCCAGGGGAATATACCAAGTTGGCAGCAGAACTAACACTACAGCTAAGGTCTCCAGAAGCCTGGCTCCCCGCCCTTTTCACTACTATAATACATGGCTTCCGTTCAGTGATATAGGAGATAAAGGAAGATAAAGATGAGTAGGGGATAGGAAGGTTAGGGACGGCTTCACAAAGGAGATGGGATTTGAGCTGGGCTTTGAAGCATGTGTATTTTACAGGGAATTGGAGAGGACATGGGTGGGCATCCTAGGAGAGGAGAAAATATGAACAAAGGCAAGGAATGAGATAACAAATGCCCAAAGATGATCATCAAGATTCCTTCCAACTATACAGAGGTCTCTTCCTTTCTATGATAATCCAATTATATCTCCTTTCTCATCTGATCAAAGCAAGGAGAGGTTATTAAGAGAAACCTAGATGTCACTTAGGGCATCTGAAACTTTTCCAGACATACCACATAGAAGTATATGATAAGGGAGCATCCTTGTTCTTATTTCTGGAGGAGGACAGGGGTGACCTTGTAGATCTTTACATTTCTAATTCTTATGTCTTTAAGGTCTAATTGATATTCTCAAGGAACAAATTAGCATACCCAGCAAACATATTTCATTACAAATTTATTATGTTCCTTATATTAATGTAACAAGGATATTTTGCGGAACAGACAATATTATAGTTCACATGAGCCTTGGGAACAGTCAGTCATCTGCCTAAATCAGCCTTTTAATGGTATCACCTTCTTTCACTGCCTAGTTATGGGACCTTGACTCTGAGACTTGGGATGCTAGAACATTCTTTCCTTCTTTGTAAAATGAAGAAGTTGGATTAGATGTTTTCTGGGTTCTAAAGTTTCCTTTCAGCTCCGATATGTTCTAAAATCCTTTCTAGGGAGGTAGATTATTTAATCTTTCTCCTCAAAGTCTTATATTACCAGCTTGGTGGGCTGGTGTAGCTAGGTGGCCCAGTGGATAGACCAGAGTTCAAATTCAGCCTCAGACACTTACTAGCTATGTGACCCTGGGCAAGTCACTTAACCCTGTTTGCCTCAGTTTCCTCATCTGTAAAATGAGCTGGAGAAGGAAGTGACAAACCACTCCAGTATCTTTATCAAGAAAACCCCAAATGGGGTCACTGAGAGTCAGACATGACTCAACAACAACAAAGGTCTTTTCTAGCTTTAAACAGTCAATGAGTCTAGGAGTTTCAACATTCTTTGTTTCAAGGTCTCTTTCAGCTCTGACATTCTGGACCCTGTTCTTTGGGCCCTTCCAGATCTAACATTTTCTGTCTCTTTTTAGCTCTCATATTTTGTTTTCTAAGAGTCCTTACATATTTATCATTCTTTGTTTCATGGTCTAACAGTTTATTTTCTGAGGCCCGTTCAAACTCAGCGATTACATGTTCTAAGGGTACTTCTAGCTCTGGCACTCTGTGTTCTATGGGCACTTCTAGATCTAATATTCTATTTTCTAAGGATCTCTTTTAGCTCTGGCATTCTGTTTTAAGAGAATCTTTACATCTCTAACATTTTATGTTTTATGTTTTAGCAGTCTATGTTCTGAGATCCCTTCCAACTTGGCCATTTCCATTTCTGAGGGCACTTCCAGCGCTGGCATTCGATGTTATTAGCACTATACATCTAGTTCATTGGACATCTTTGGTGATGCTCTATGCTCCCATTATAAATCTTCTATATTCTATCAATTATAAGGACCTAAAGTAACAGCCCCAATGTGGGGTATTTCAATTTGAAATACTTCTTAGCCTAAATGCATACTGAGTCCTTTTGAAGTCCAAGCACTCCTATGTGCCTACCTCTATAATTTCAGTTTGGCAAATATAATTTGTTTTGTTTTGGGTGGTAAAAATAGGCAGGCTAGGTTTGGGGGCAGCAATGTGCTTTCAAAAGACATTGTTTATAGAGGTCATCTTGCTCTTTTAATGCCTGTTAGACCTTGCAGTTCCAGCTTAATAATTTGATGCAGGGGTCCATTTAGGAGGTTTATTTTTGGTGGACTTTTTTCACTTCACATCTACATTCAAGCTTCAGAATCAACCACTGCCATAATAAAGGCAATTAAGTAGGTCCCAAGGGAGACTAATAAAAACTAATTAAATGTTTGTATTTGCAGGTCTGGTCACTAGAGGGAGCAGAAAGTACTCCCCTGCTCACAGTTTCAGGCCATTCTCCTTTAGCTACATGGTGGTTGATTTAATTATGGAACATAAAATGTTTGAACTGAAAGGGACCTTAGCGCATGGGATGTTGAAGCTACAGTATGGCCTGGTGGTAAAAGCATTGGCAGTAAAGTCAGAGGACGTGGGCTCGATTCTTGCCTTTGCCATTTATTGCCTGTGTGACTTGGGATAAGTTACCGTCTCTCTGGGCCTATGTTACCTCATCTGTAAAATGGATGTAAAGGGCCCTTCTGACTCTAAATCTATGATCCGATGACATTAGAGCTGGAAGGGGCACTTTGGCTCAGGGGATTTAAAAATACAACGGCCCTTAGAAATTATTTATTCCAATCTGCTCATTTTACAGAAGAAGAAACTGAGTCCTAGAAAAGTGAAATGACTTTGCCAAGGTCACACTGCTAGTAAATAGCAGATTCAAACCCAGTTCTTCTGACCCCTAGATCAGTGCTTTTAACACTACCCCATAACTGCTATTTTTGGCCTTGGCCTTAGACTATCAGAGCTGGAAGGAATGGAATGAGAAATAAATTATTATTCACTTGCTATGTGCCAAGCACTGTGCTAAGCTCTGGGGATACAGACAGAGAATCAAGGCTAGTAACAGCTCAAAAGGAGTTCATATTCTAATGAGCAGAGACAATTTAAGAGGGTCAGATGCAGGACAGATAGAAGAACCTGACTGTAGGGTTCAGTAGCAAAGTAGAGGCCAAGACTCAGGAGTCTCTAGGGTTTACCAAAAGCTCCTTCTTTGCCCTTCCTCATCATCTAACATCATTCGGACATCTTCCCCCACAATATACTCCTTTATCCTGTCTCAGAAAGAGGTGACCTTTCTCCTTGTCAAGGGAAACCCCTTTACGTGTATTCTTTTTAATAATATTTTATTTTATCCAATTATATGTAAAGATAATTTTTTGCATTCATTTTTACAAAATTTTGAGTTCCAAATTTTTTTCCCTCCTTTCCTTCCCTTCCCTCCCCTCTTCCTAAAATGGTAAGCAAATTGATGTAGGTTTTATATTTGTGATCATTTACATGTACTCTGGATCCAATCCCATCCCTTCTTCGGCAAATTGTCTCCTCTATCATCTCTGCTCTCTCACTAGTATCCAGTGTCTATCTACTGGCTGCTTCTCTGGTGCCTACTCTGGATCCAGAGTACATGCATAGAGCTCTTCCCTCCCTCTTCTTCCACATCCTCCAAAAACCTCCACCTCATCTGACCATCCCCTATAGCTAGTGTCCTATATTTCTCCTCCGACTTATGTCTAAACTCCGTAAGAAAACCATCTGGGCTAATATGGAAATGTTTTGCATGATTTCACATGTGTTATTGATACCATATTGCTTTTCTTCTTAATGGGTGGAGGACTGGCTAGAGAGATGAAGAGAATTTAGAGCTCAAAATTTTAAAAAGAATGAAAAAAATAAATTTTAGCCACACATTTTATATATATATATATATATATATATGTATATCTGTGTGTGTGTGTATACATACACATATATATTTAAAGAAGGCCTTCTGTAGTTGATACTTCCACTTCCTTTCCTTTCCTACTCCCCTTAACTCTCTGCAATCTGTCTTCCAACCTCATCATTTGACTGAAACAGTTCTCTCCAAAGTTACCAATGATCTCTCTCTCTCTCTCTCTTTCTTTCTTTTTAAGGCAATTGGGGTTAAGTGACTTGCCTAGGGTCACACAGCTAGTAAGTGTCAGTTCCTCCTGACTACAGGGCTGGTGCTCTATCCACTGAACCACCTAGCTGCCCCCTCCAATGATCTCTTAATTGCCAAATCTAATGACCTTTTCTCAATTCTCATCCTTCTTGAACTTTCTATAGCCTTTGAGAGTGTGGATCACTCTCTTCTCCTTGGTGTTCTCTTCTATCTAGGTTTTCATGACATTGTTCTCTCCTGGTTTTCTTCCTAGCTATCCTCTTAGAAAATCCTTTGCCGGATCTTCATATGGGTTGCTCTTATTAAGCTTGGGTATCCTCTGTGGATCTGTCCTGGTCCTTCTCTTTTCCTCTATACTATTTTCCTCGGTGATGTCATCAGTTCTCATGGATTCAGTTATTAGTTTTATATAGATGATTATCAGGTCTATTTATTCAGTGCTACGATCTCTTCTGACTTCCAGTCTTGCATCTCCAGTTGCCTACTGGACATTTTGAATTAGATGTCTCCTAGACACATTAAACTCAAAATATCCTAAATGGAACTCATTATCTTTTCCCCAAAATCTCCCCTCCTATTTCTGTCAAGGACTCTTGTCACCCAGTCTAGATCAGTAGGTGTCATCCTCAACTCCTCCCTCTTTCTCAGTCTCATATCCAATCTGTTGCCAAGTCCTGCTGATTCTACCTTCACATCTCTTACATGTTCACTTCCTTCTCTCCTCCAACACTGCCACCACCTGGGCACTGACTCTCCTCCCCTCATACCTGGACTATCGTAATAATCTGTCAGTTGGTCTTTCCACTTCAAGTCTCTCACCACTCTAGTCCATCCTTATCTCAGCTGGCAAAATGATCTTAATAAAGCACAGGTCTGACGGTGCCACTCCCCTGCTCAATAAACTTCAGGGGCTCCCTATTATTTCTAGGATCAAAATATAATACTCTGACTTTACAAGTCCTTCATAACCTGGTCCTCCCTATTTTTTTAGTCTTCTTGCATTTTATTCCCCCTCCATATATTTTAGGATCTTGTGATACTGGTCTCCTTTCTTTTAGAACACCTTCCTATTGTGCATTTTCACAGGCCCTCTCCATGCCTCAAATGCCCAGCTTTATTTTCTTTGCCTCCTGACTTCCCTGGTTTTCTCCAAGTTATAACTGCTAAAATTTCCCCAATGGCAGGAAGCCTTTTTCTATCCCCTTTAATTCTAGTGCCTTCCATCTCTTAGTTATTTCATATTTATGCTGTCTATAGCTTGTTTGCACATATTTATTTGCTTGTTGTCTCTCCCATTACACTATGAGCTCCTCGAGAGCAACTGGGTTGTTTTTCTGGGTTTTTTTTGCCCTTTTTTGTATCCCCAGTGCTTAGCAGAGTGCCTGTGCTAAGAAGTCATTATTTTTTCTCCCAAAATTTACTGTCAAAAATACTCCTATCCTTTCAGTCACCTAGGCTCGTAATTCTGTGGTCATTCTCACTTACATTCACTCTATGTGTCTACTCTGTTGCTAAGTTCTATTCTTGCTACCTTCACAAAATTTCTCGTTTATGTCTCCTCATCTATATGGGCTACTCATAGAGCTGCTACCCTCAGTCAGGTCCTCATCACCTCACAACTAGACTATTACAATAGTCTGCTGGCCGCTCTCTTTGCCACAAGTCTCTTCCTACTCCAGTCCATCCTCCTCTGAGCTGTCAAAGTGAGCGGTCTTCCTAAATCACAAGTATGACCATCATGTCACCCCCTGGAACAGCAAGCTTCAGTGATATCTATCGCCTTTAGGATCAATCATAAAATACTCCTTCTGACTTTTAAATCCTTCACAAACTGGTTCCTTCCTATTTTGCAGTCATCTTAAACTTTATTTCCCTCCATGTTCTCTTCAATCCAAAGACAATGGCTTTCTTCTATTCCTCAAACAGGACCCTTCATCTCTTGACTCTGTGCTTTTTCCCTGGCTATCCGCTATGCCTGGAATTCTTCTTCTTCTTCTTCTTCTTCTTCTTCTTCTTCTTCTTCTTTTTTTTTATCACATCTACCTTCTGGCTGTCTTGGCTTCCTTCAAGATTTGGTTCAAATCCCTTTTGAGTTCCTACCAATCTCTCTCAACCTCCTCTTTCCTTCTTTCCCCTACCCACTGTATGTATCTTGTACATGCATTTTTTTTTTCCATATCATATCCCCAATTAGACTGTGAGTTCCTTAAGGACAGGGACTGTTTTTGCCTTTCTCTGTATCCCCAGCACTTGGCACAGTGTCCAGAATGTAGTAAGTGCTTAATAAATTTGAGTTGACTAATTGAGTAAGAAAGAACAGACCAGATGACAATACCTGAGGGGTCCAAAGGGTAGAGTGACAAGATAGATTGAAAAGCCTGGTAGACCACAGAAAGCATTCTTACTGGAAAAAATCCAATTGATCATTCCCTGCTCATCCAAGTGGTTTGAGTGACCATGTTCCCAAAGAAAGGGAGGGAGTGGTAAGCCTGAGGATCTAAATGGTACAGGGCTCTGGGTTTCCTAAAAAGTTGGGGGGAGGGGCAGCTAGGTGGTGCAGTGGATAGAGTGCTGGGCCTAGAGTCAGGAAGACCTGAGTTCAAAGCTGGCCTCAAACACTAATTGTGTGACCCTGGACAAGTCACTTAACTTCTATTTGCCTTAATCCACTGAGGAAGTGTGAGGGACTGTCTGATGTTGGCAGCTACCAGGTTAGGTGCTGTGGCAAGGGTAGGGTAAGATCTGGGTATTTTGGAAGTCGAGGCAGGGACTGTGGTAGGCAGAGTCGTGTGCACTGGGATGGGCTGGATCGGAGAAGCCCTGAGGCAATTGGGCAGTGCTCTGTGACATAAGCTGGGTACAAGGAAGTAGTAGGGGCCTGAGCTCCTGAGGCAAGGGGCGGTGCCACGTGGGAGTGGGATGGCAGAGGACTGAGTTCCCTCTGCTTAGTCCCCTCCCTATATGCAACATCATCCCCAGATGCCTCTTGTGACCTTCCTGACTTCCGGGTCCCTTTGTGCAGCACTGACCCAGTCCCCTCCTGAGTCTGACTTCCTAGGTCACGTACTCTTGTCCATGCGTCAATCCCAGATGCCTCCTTCCTGTATCCAATCCTAGCCTCCTACGTCACTCCCTCCCCTTTGGTGTGCTAAACTCAGACAGCCCCTTCCGGTATCTGACCCTACAATCATTGGCTAGTAGCGGGCTGGGGAGGAGGGGCTAAGTAGGTACTTAGGAACAAGCGTGGTCAGAACACACGTGCGCTCCCCTGGCTCCTGCCCTGTTGCTCTGGCCTTGCTGCTTGGGCTTGCTATGATGGTTTGCTGTGTTGGCCTCTGAATAAAGCTCTGGTGTTGGTGCCTCCCAATGGCTCGTCTCTGTGTGGTGATCCGGCTCAGAACCGAAGACCCAGGCGTGGGTAAGACTCTGGTAGTGTACTTCTTTTAAGAGAAGTAGGTACTGGCGCACGACTGGCAGAAGGTCTGCGTGCGGCCCGTATAAGGAAGGAAGTGACAAACCACTCCAGTATCCTTGCTAAGAAAACCCCATGGACAGTGGGGTCCATGGGGTCATGAACATTTGTACATTACTCAACAAATGAGCAACAACAAAGAAGAAACCTTAGAAACCAACTATCTAGTCCACTTCCTTCTCCATTTTTCACATGAGAAAACTGAGGCCTAGAAAGGAAAAATAAATAGGGCATACAGGAACTAAATGTCAGAGATGAGATTTGAACCTAGGCCCACTGGCTGTAGACATAGCACTTTTTCTATTGGACCACATTGCTTTTATTGAGCTATAACCTAAGTAGGTAGAAGGCCTATTGTCTCAGGGAACCTGAAAAATTTAAACAAAGACATAGTCCTTGACCTCAGAGAAGGAAGCGGCATTTTGGAGTGAGAAAAGTACTGGCCTAGATGTGAAGAGGTGTGTGGGCATCCCAGCTCCAGCTCTTCCTGACTAGCTTTGTGACCTTGGGCAACACCCTTCCTTGCTCCTAGTCTCATTTTCTTTCTCCCTAAGCAGAAAGGGTTGGGCTAGATTACATCCAATGTTCCTTTCAGTGTTCATGATCCAGATCTGGAGATCAGAAGATCACTGAGATAATCCAAGAGTGCAGTGATGAGAGAGGAGATAACTTAGAGAATGATGTTACTATTGGTAGAAATACGGAAGTCTAGAGGGGGGGCTGATTTTGAGGGAAAGATGTTCTAACCGTGGCGAATACTTTTATGCTTTCATTTTGAACTTCTGATTAACAGGGCTTCTAGTTAAGCAAGGAGCTCCCTAGGACCACAGGCAAAGAGAGAATTGCTTGATGTTCTCTGTGTCCTTTGGGTATTGCTGTTCCGTACCTGGCTGTCATTCTCTGAAGTTCAGGGTACAGGGACAATTATTCCATTCCATCAAATGAATAAATATTTTGGAATGCAATCAAAGTCCGCTGGGGAAAATGATGGAATTAAAACAAAGACACAACATGCTAATCTTATTTCTAGGAGCTTGGCTAACAAGCAAGAAAGAAAGCAATGGTCCCAACTTTAGTGAGTCAAGGGATTTTAGCTTTCATTGCAGATGAATGTGCTTTTCTGAAGAAATGTTCTTTGAGAAGTTAAGAAAATTTCCCCTCTTCTGTGATTTTCATCCTTATTCCTGTCTTAGCAATGATCCCTAAAAATGGATACAGTCAGTGGCTTTAAAATCCTTGATTAAGCAAAGATGCACATTCTAGCTAGGTAGGTCAGTTCTGCATAGTCTCAGATTATGAGAGAAGCCCATGGCTCACCTAGCTGAACTCATCTTATTGTTAAAGGTGGGGAGAGAAGGAGAAGGGAGGAAAGGGAAAGAAAATTAATGCTTGTTGATTGAAATATATATATGTGTATATATGTATGTATGTATATATATGCATGTGTGTATTTTTAATAGAAACACAAGGCAGAAGCCACCAGGAGAATACACAATGCATGAGAAATTAAGACCTTAAAGTAAAAATCTCTACATGATCAATTTCTGCAGCTTCACATATCATAAAGTCAAAGAGATTTGTTCTTAATTAACCTGTATTACACTGTTTGGATTTAGTATTTAGCATAATTCCAAGCCTCATGGAGCATACACAATGCTATGGTAAGGAAAAACAGCTTCTGAGTGCTTGGTATCAAGTAAATACTTAATAAATGCTTTTTTATTAATTATTTCACTCTGTTAGAGACACTGCTGCAAGGACCCAGAAGCAAAACCCCCAAGGACTTGATTTTTCAATCAAGAAGTACAGGTATAGAGGAAGAGTGGCAGTTGGGATATAAAAGGAGATAGAGCACTGGGCCTGGAGTTAGGAGTTCAGATCCTGCTTCAGACACTTTTCTAGCTGCGTGACCCAGGGCAAGTCACTTAATCTCTGTCTGACTCAGTTTCCTCACCTCTAAAATGAGGATAATAATAGAACATGCCTCTCAGAGTTGTTGTGAGGCTCCAATGAGATATTTGTAAAGTTCTTAGTATAGTGCCTGATACATAGCAGACACTTATTAAATCCTTTTCCCCTTTCTTTTGTTTTCCTTTCCTTACTTCCTTCCCTCTCTCTCTCCTTCCCTACCTTCCTTCTCTCCCTCCCTTCTGTTTCAGCAAATGATACTAATAGGGTAATTATCACACTCTCTGCTATCATGCAAAAAGATAGCAAGAATTATTTGCTCAATAAGCATTAAAGATCAGAATCCACATAAATTAGAAGCCCTGCATTATTTAGGAGACTAAATAATGGTTCTACTACCTCTGTTAGCTCTGTGACCTTGGACAAAGCTGTTCCTCTTTCTGAGCCTCGGTTTCTTTACTCGTAAGATAAAAGAGCCAAACTAGATGATCTCTAAAGTCCCTTCTCATGCTGACATTCCATGCTTTTTTTTTTTTAACATGTCATGTTATTATAAGAATCAGTCCACCAAGCATTTATTGAATTCCTACTATGTGCCAAGCACTATTCTAAATGCTGGAGATACAAAGGAAGGTGGAACCAGTCCCTGCTGTCAAAGAGCACACAGTCAAATGGAGAAGACAACATGCAAACAACAGTGTACAAACAAGATCTATACAGGAGAAATTGGAGGTGATCCCCGAGAAAAGGTGCTAGCATTAAAGGGGATAGAGGGGAGGTTTCTTTTAGAAGGTGGGATTTTGGTGGGGATTTAAAGGAAACCAGGAGGCAGAGACAAGGAGGGAGAGAATTCCAGGCATGGGGAATGGCCAAGTGAAAAGGTCTGGATTTAGGAGATGGAGTGTGTTGTGCTTGGGACAGCAAGGACGTCAGTATCACTGGATCATAGGGTACATGGGGGTGAGTAAAGTGTGAGAAGATTGGATAATTAGGAGGGGGCAAGTTTGTGAATGGCTTTGAAAACCAGACAATATTTCTATCTGATCTTGGAGGTAATAAGAAGTTACTGGAGCTTACTGAGTATGGGGTGTGTGTGTGTGTGTGTGTGCGCGCGCGCGCACACACGTCCACAAGACATGGTCAGACTTTCGATTTATGAAAATCAATTTGGCAGCCAAGTGGAGGACGGACTTGGGGCAGGGAGACCAGCCAGAATTCTATTGCAATAGTCTAGAAATGAGAGAATGAGGGCTTGCACCAGGGATGTGGCAGTACTGAGGAAAGAAGATACACGTGAAAGCTGTTATGAAGGTAGAATTGACAGGATTTGTCAATAGTTTGTATATGGGGTGGGAGGAGGTGAGAGAGAATGAAGAGCTGAAGAAGTGGAGGCACTGATGGTAGACAGCCTTGACCTTCTCAAGAGGCTTAGCCACAGAAGAGAGGATAGATAGAAGACAGTTGCTAGCAGGGAGGGATGGATCAAATGAGGGTTTTTCAAGGGAGTGTGTGTGTGTGTGTGTGTGTGTGTGTGAGACATGGGTGTATTTATAGGCAGTTGGGAATAGTCAGGGAGAAATTGAAAATTAGTGAGAGAATAGGGATGATAGAATGGGCAATCTGCTAGAGAAGATGGCATGGATTGGGATCTCGTGCATGTAGAAGGGTTAGCCTTGGCAAGAAGGGCCACCTCTTTATGTGCTGCAGAGGTGGAGGAGGAGATAGTGTCAGAATGCGTCTGAGTGGTGTGCTAAGAGGAGGAGGGGAGAAAAAGGACTTCTCCAAAGACCTTCATTTTTTTCATTGATGTATGAGGCAAAGTTTTCAGTTGGAAGGATAGGGTAATGGGAGCCGTGGGCAGTTTAAAGAGGTTTGAAAGTTTTGGAAAAGCAACCATAGCAAGTGGGATAGTGATTGTTGCAGCTAGGGCCCAGGTGAGATTACACAGCATTAATTTGTGGTTGACCCAGTCAGTATGGTTTTCTGATTTTCTCCAGTTTTATTCAGCAGCATTCAAATAGGAGAGGAGGCAAATGGTGGATGTAATCCAAATCTGAGGCTTGGCAGGGTAAGATCAATGATAGGGTAAGGGGGCAAGAGACTCAAGAGAAGAGGACAATGTAGAGCTGAAGTTGACTCACCAATGGATCGTTCTGGGGCAGGGAGGAGAGTTTAACTTGTGTAGGGGTGATGGCTTGAGAAAAAACTGAGGGGTAGAAGCACTGGAGGTCATGGTGAGGTCATGAAGATGAAGAACAGGTTTTGGGACTGGAAGGCAGAGGGAAAGGTGGAATGACAACAGATTTCAATCAGATAAATGAATTTCAAAGTTCATGAACATGGAGCAGAACATCTGTGATGATGGCAAGATCAAGGGCATGGCCCATCTCTGTGATAGCTGCCATAGAGTGGAGGGCTATATCATGGGAAATGAACAAGTTTAAGGTACTGAGAGGGTTAGTGTGCTTGTGGGAGGAAGTGCCTTAGTATGAGGACTGGGGTTGGAGAGGAGAGAAAGCCTGTGAGCCAGGCCCTTAACTCTTTGAGGAAGGAAAGAAAGTGGCCTGGAAGTTGATAGGTAACAGCATGTTAAAGATCTCCTTTTTAATTCAACTGAAATGTTAAGAAATAATTTTTTCTCCAACCTAAAATCCTATTTATACTTTTCCCTTTAGGAAAGTGGATAGAAAAAAAAAACTAAGGTTTTCCTTAGGGAAATGGATTAAGGGTGATAACCAAATTTTACTCTCGTCTAGATAAGATCATTGCTTTCCTCACTTACTTGAAGCTGTGACCCTCCTCAGGTCTATATGTTCTTTTGCTTTCAAGGTTAAGATATTGATAGCAGACACATTTTAATCTTTGGAGGGAGTTCAGGAAGGAACTAAGTAGTGACTATTCTGGAATGTTAACCCAAATTGTATTTTACTATATTGTGATCTTTTCCTTGTTCAAGAAGCCTATCAGTGTCACTTCAAATTGTCTTGGGGTAGAAAGACATGTAGAGGGCATGGGGGAACTATGCCAGTTTGAGCATCTCACTCTAATTCAGAAATGACTTGGATATTAGATTAATGTTAAGTAAAAACTTATGGCAGACTTATGCCTGAAAGGGAGAGTGCAGTATTAATATTCTTTTTTTCAGCATTCTGAAGTCCTTCCACTTCTGACATTTGTAGGTTCTAATCTTTTTTCTAGCTGTAACATACTATGTACAAAAGTCCCTTCCATTGCTAATATTCAATGCTCTAAGATCCCTTATTGCTGTAGCAGTCCATGTTCTTAGAATACTCTGTTCTGAGGTCCTTACCAGTTCTAATGTTTTATGATTCTAAATTACCTTCCAAATCACTGGACTTACCAGTTGTTTTGAAAAAACCTGCAATCTAACATTTCTTTCCCTTACCATCCCCTTGCACATTTCATGTGGTCATGGATCTTAAATATGATTCTATGGTGATAGTGATGATGGTGTTTCTTGACCCCCTTTATACACATAGCATTAACTAGTACAAGATAGGTTAATCATCAGACGGTCCTTCTTTCAGATGCCTAGAATCTGAGATGAGCTCTAGAATACTATCAACTTGAGAACCATTGGATGGCTTTCTGCCTGCCAGCCTGCAAGGAAGGTAGCTAAAAAGGACATAGTATCAAAGGTGGTTCGGTTAGATAACAGTCTAAGGTGAAAAAAAGACGAGAAAGAACCAAAGACTATAGAGAGACTGTGTTTGGGGCTGAGTCAGTCAGATATTATTACAAAGAGAATTAGAATGAAATGAAATGAAACTTGGAACTGCCAAATTCCTGAAAAGTCAAACAAAGCCATGTCTGTGAAAATATCATAGGGCATAACACTGCTAAATAAATATCTTAGCTGAAATGTAATGAAAGACTTGTCAATGAGCCACGAGGTCTATTCTAGTCAGACTTGGGTGACTACAAACCTTTTGAAACAAAATAACTCATACACTCTTGACTTCCAGGTGCTGTTTGTTTTCACAATACAGACATTTTACCAGATTTTAGTGACTCAAAAAGGCTTAGCCTATTAAGAGGTTGTGATGAGTCAAGCTACCCAGGCCTGCTTTTTTATTTTTCATATGTATGGGTAGAAATGGGGGCAAATTCAATTAGATTCTAATCCCCCTTCCCTTGCTCCATGACCAAAAAGGTCTTCTGTTGAACATTCAATAGTCTTTTTCCATTTTGCACATCTATCTGTACTAGAAAAATAAAAAAATTACAATAAAGGTTGGGCTCCTAGGATTGAAGGGAGGAGGATACTTTCTGCACAGTTTCAACCTTCAAAAGTATCATGCTCCCCTCAGCTAGGTTGTACTGAGTAGGCAGGCTCACAATTCTAAAGTACTTTCTGCTCTCTGATTAAGATCTCTGTGAGTTTGGTGAATACAAATATTATTGTTTCCATTTTACAGATGCCATCTGTAGCTAAAAAGATTTATTTAACATCTACCATGTGCTAGGCACTGTGCTCAACACCTTATGAATATTATTTTCATTTGATCCTCATAGCAACCCCATGAGGTAGCTGCTATTATTATACTCATTTTATAGTCGAGGAAATTAAGGTTAAGTGACTTGCCCAAGGTCACACAGCTAGTAAGTGTCTAAGGCTGGATTTGAACTTAGTACTTCCTAACTCCAGACTCAGTACTCTAGCTATCTACTGCACTACCTCACTGCCCTTAGTTGACCACAAATGGTCCCTTGGTATTCTGGGGGGGGTAGGGGGGAAGAGCCACCATCCTGAGAGGCACATGCATGAATGACCTGGCTTCTGGGGCTATGACAACTGGTTATCTTAGCACTTGCTGGCACTGCTGTCCTGGAATCTGAGAAGGGGAGGAGTCAGCAATGGAATTTTGAAAGCTTGCTGAGCAGCAGAGCAGACCAGCCCTGAGCCTCCAAGGTTCAGTGTCTGAGGCTTCCTCGAAATGCACTAGAGTAGTACGGACACAGGATCTAAGGTCAGAGGACCTAGATTTGAATCCCAGCTCTGGCACTTCCTCTCTGTTTGACTGAGCCTCAGTTCTCTCATCTGTGAAATGAGGTTATGTTGGTCTAAATGCTCTCTAAAGTCTATACGCTATATAAGTCTAAATGCTATATAAGAATAACCACTTAACTCAGCAACTTTCTTAGAATAGGAGCACAAATATAGATATGTGACTTCTAACATCCTCGAATATGGTGGCATACAAATACTTTTATTCTACTTTTAATGACAGCAAATTGACACTGACAGGGAAAGTGATTTACCTAATATTATAAATATGGGCCAGTGGCAGAACTAATCTCTGAATTCAGGTCTCTAAGGTCACAGTCTTACTGAGGGTGAACACATTTAGAAAAGTGCTTGAATGACTATCACTTTACACTCAGAGCCCTGCCAGGCATGTTCAGGAGCCTGATCTTACCTGAAGAGCTAATTGTTAAATTTTCAGTGTGAGCATTTACACTATGAATCATAGCTTGAATTATTGTTTTGTTGATTGTCTAGACTTAGAAAGTGCTAGGAAAAATGTTAATGCATATTAAACTTAAAAGTGTGTATGTATGTATATATAATGTGTATCTATATTTATCTATATGAATATCTATAACTATATATCTCAACCTTGGTCTTAGGGCTTGTCATGGGAAGAACATAGATTGGGAGTCAGAAGACCAGGTTTGAACTCTGCCTCTACCCCTTACTGCCTAAGTGACCTTGGGCAAGTGACCTCACCAGGCCTCAGTTTCTTTATCTGTAAAGTGAAGAAACTAGTCACCAAGGTCCCTTCTAGCTCTCTATCTAAGAACCAAGACCCAGAGCTAGTAAAGTGATTAGTTTAAGGCAGGGGTGGGGAACTTATGGCCTTGAGGTCACATGTGCCCCTCTAAGTTCTCAAGGGCGGTCCTTTGACCGAATCCAAACTTCACCCTAACCCTAACCGACTTGTTCTGTGAAGTCTGGACTCACTCAAAGGGTAACATTTGGGTTTCACCCCCTGCCCTGGTTTAAGGTCACACAGAGAGTAAGTATCAGAACTTCGAGTCAAAAGACCCAAGTTTAGGGGTTATTGGACTCCCAATCCAGTGCTCTTTTTACTAGGATAGGAATTCTTAAATTGGGGTCCATGCGTCTCCAAGGAGACTGTGCGTAATTTTTAGGAGGTCCACTAATTTGTTTTTTTGAAAATGATGATAACTATTTTTACATAATTGGCTTCCTTTTTAAGCCTGTGCATGTAAGCCTGTATATTATGCATTTAAAAATATTTGGAATGGATGTCCATAAGCTTTACTAGTTTGACAAAGGAATCCATGACCCAAAAAAGGTTAAGCACCCCTAGACTATACCACATTGTCACCAAGTCTAAAAGGTTGTCTCCTTAGGACCCCAGTGCTGGCCCAGCCTGCTGGTAGACAGCTTCCAGGTATTTGCTGATTTACTGGAGCACCCCTATCCCACCTTCCTTATTACCCTCTCACCCCATTCACACATACTGCTCTTTGGTATCAACAAAAACCATACTTTTAACTGTACCATGATCTTATCTTGGCCCAGCCCTACCTGCTGCTAATTTGCTTTTAGTCAACCAAGCACAGGCTCATGTCTTCCCAGTCTGATAGCTACAGAGGACTGAGAACCAATGCAGTAACCTTGGATTTAGTCAAGATGCAACCCCAGTCAGAGCGAAGCTTCTTAATATCTTCCTTAAAGAGCTTTATAATAAAGAAGATATTCTCCCTGAGTGACCGTTCCCTACCTCCTTACAGATCAGTTAAAACTCTCATTTCCTCCCATTCTAAAATAGAGAATATCTGATTCAGAAATGTAACCTCTCTCTCCTTCTTGCTACAGTGCCTTTTAATTAGGCCTATAAAGACTCTGGAGATTATAGAGCTTGCTTTTTTTGTAGTGTGTTCTGGAAAATTACTGCAATTGGACCAAATCAAAAAAGGTTATTCAACGTGTAGCATTTTTCAATGGCATTAGGGTGTTGGCTTTTCTTATAATTATGTGTAAAGCAAGCACAGCATGTACATTCTTTTTGAAGACTATTGATGGGAGTGAAACAATTTCGTCCTTACTCAAGTCAAGTGCTAAAATCGGAGCAGAGAGAGGTATTTCAAAAAGGACAGAACTCTTGTCCTTCTGTTTCTGTAGATCACATGTGGAACTATTTGCAAAAGGGTGTGGAGTGCGGTTGGGGGAGGGCGTTTCTTAGACACAGCTAGGTGGCAAAGTGCCTGGAGCCCTGGACCTGAAGTCAAGAAGGCCCAGTTCAAAATCAGCCTCCGACACTTATTAGCTTTGTGATCCTGGGCAAGTCCTTTAATCTTAATCAGTTTCAATATCCTCCCAGGGTCCTTGTGAGAATAAAATGAGATAATATTTAGAAAGCACCTTATAAACCTCAAACTAATATATAAATGCTGGCTATTATAATTATTGCCTGGTGTTTTTGCAGAAGTCACCCTCATAATGTCAAATTTCCTATGCTAATTTTATTGATCACTCTCTGTGGAGTTTAAGTACTTCCCTCAATTCTTTGAAAAGGGAGAAAAGAGAAAAAAGCCCAATGTTCCTTATTTTCTTCCTGTTCTAACATCCTATATGATTTTAAGGTTCTTCTAGGTCAAATATTTTCTGTTCAGAGGTCCCTCCCAACTCTGACCTTCCAAGCTCTGATAGCCTATGTCCTAATGTCCTTCCAGTTCTTCTTATGCATTGAGGTCCCTTCCAGGCTGGTCATTTTCTCTGCTAAGGGCTCTCCTAACTCTTGGATATCCAAGTTCTTTCCAGCTCTAAAACTTAGTGTCTCTCCTAACTCTAACATTCCCTCCCATGACTCTAATTAAACATTACTGTTTGTTCCCTTTTGGTGCATTGATGTGCTAGGGACTGACTCAATGATCAAACATGCTAGAATTCCACTGCTATCTATGTGAAATATTAACTTAATGTTAATTAATGTATTACGGGTTGGTGCACAGGACAACACATAGACAAAGGAAAACACAGAAATCGGTCAATATGTTTTTTATTAAGCACATACTATGTGCCAAGCATTGTGCTAGGGATTCAGAAAAAAGGCAAAAACAAAAAAACAAACAAACCAAAAAAAATCTTATTACCTGCTTTGAGGAACATACATTCTAATGTGGGAGATAATGCATAAACAACTAGGAGCTAGTGGTAGCTGTTGGATATAGGGGAAGGGGCAGAAAAGACCACTTGTAGAAGTTGGGCTTTGAGAATGATGATAACAATACTACAGGTTTCATATAAAATAGTAGCATATAATTGTCAAATGAGTACTTTGAGTTTAGAGCTGAGATTAAGGTGGACTGAATTTAACGTATTAGGGGTTAATGCACAGAGCTATTGTCTATGCTGTGTAACAGATACGCATTGTTACATATAATTTGAAAAGCTGTATGGACACGGGCCTCAGTACGTATAACAGTGATACTGCCGTTCATTTACGTAAGCCTTCTGTATTTGACAATCTTCGTAGCCTCTAGCATGGTCACGAGTATCCTGAAGGGTGCCAAGTGTACCCATAAGTGTTATTAGAAGCCCTGAGGCAAAGAGAAGCTAAGTACCTCAGACTGAATCCAACTGGGAATCAAGAATTGGCCACACAGTCAAGGACAGTATTCTGGAAACCAAAGCTGATTTCAACCTTCAGGCAATTCTTTTTGTCTCCTTTGTCAGAATAGCAGTGGTGGGGCAATGTGTTATAGTGGAAAGGATACTGGCCTTGGAATCAGCAGACCTGGGTTTAAATCCCGACTCTGACATTAGCTGACATTAGGCCATGAGCAAATCACTTAAATTCTCTAAGCCTTGGGTTCTTCCTCTGTAAAATGGAAGTAATCATACTTGCATGATTTATTTTGCAAATGCTTTGAGGAAAGTATCTTATAAATGTTGAAAGACCATGTGAAATGAATTATTACTCCCATAATTCTTCAAACAACTGAATCAGAGATTGTTTGGTCTGCATTTCCCCATGAATGATCTCTAAGGTCCCTTCCAGTTCTGGAAAGTTTCTAGCTCCCTGCCTTATTTCTGTCTAAATCTGACTTAAAGTCTCGGCTCTTATCCCTTTGTTTGGTCCAAGGTGGGGTAACTCAGTTTCTAGAAATTCTTTTGTTAGAGTCCTTAAGATATTCCCCTTAGGTATGGTAATTTTCTGCTGGGTTTATAGAGCCCTGTATATGCCTTTCTTTATCAAGTTCAGTCTATCCTCTACTCTAATGTAGACATTGTCATTCTATTAGCCAGGATGCTGATGAAAATGTTCCAAATCCTCTGATTCTCCAAAGTTTGCAAGATCCTCATCCGGTTAAGGCTGAGGCTGAGGTACTCTCATTCTACCCCTCCTGTCCTCAAGGAAAAAAAAATTCTTTCAGGAGCTTGGATGGAAGCTTCAGTCAATAAGCTGATAGACAATCAAATCCCTGATTCTGACTAGCTTGCCCCACTGGGGCATGACTAAGTCCCTCAACCAATCCAAATGGAATTCCTGTGCAATGTCATGACAGTTCATTGATCGTCTGTCAAAGACTGTCAAAAACTGGTCAAGGACTTTTTGATTTTTTAATTTTTTTTTTTTGGCTATATTTTTTGGGGGGGGGGGTGAGGCAATGGGGTTAAGTGACTTGCCCAGGGTCACACAGCTAGTAAGTGTTATGTGTCTGAGGGCAAATTTGAATTCAGGTCCTCCTGAATCCAGGGCCAGTGCTCTTTCTACTGCGCCACCTAGCTGCCCCTGTCAAGGGCTTTTTAAACTTAATCTAAAGCCAATGATTGATTGATTCAATGGAGGTGTCTAGGCCTTGTTCATATCTAGGTGTGTTCCCAACTAGTTAAAATCTTGTCATTTACTTTAAATGGGGTGAGAGTACTTATTTAGACTCATCTTCACTGTTACAGCTCTCCTTTTAAGCTCCTTGAGGTGGAAGACAGTTTCTTATATGTCTCTGTATTATCCATAGTACTGTTTTTACAAAACAGTAATATTCCACTCCATTCATATACTACCATTTGTTTAGCCATTCCCCAGTGTGATGGGCCTCTACTTTATTTCTAGTCCTTAGCTACTACAAAAAGTTCCACTATAAATATTTTGGTGTATACAGAGATTTTACTTCCTTGTGGTATTTGCCTAGCAGTGGAATCGCTGGATCAAAGGATATAAACATTTTAGTCACTTTCTTCAAATGATTCCAAATTGCTTTCACGGCTCCACCAACAGTGCCTGTCTTTCTGCATCTATTCCATGACTGACTAATCCCATCTTTGGTCATTTTTGTCAGTTTGCTAGATGTGAGTTGAAACCTAAGCTGTTTTCTTTGCATTTCTTTTATTATTAGTGATTTGGAGCATTCTTTCATATGGTTATTTTCTTCATTTGTGAACTACCTATTCCTGGTGTTCTTTTCACTGAACGAGTGTATCATGCTGTCTCTACCCTCTGCCAGTTAAATTCTAAAAACACACATGGTACAGTGGAGAACTGAGGCAATTATGCCTTTAACTCAGACCCCCAAAATAGTTTCACTTGGAATATTCAAATTAATTGGACTAAAGTTTTTTTTTTTTTTTTTTTTACAGTTCTCTGGCAAGCAAGCAAAGTGTTTTCATTAAAAGTTATTCTAATTTAAACCAAGTCAGCATAGGAATTGAATGGTTTGGTCTTCAGTGAAACCCAAATAATTCACTCATTAAAGAATCTCTCATCTATTCCTGAACAAAATGGATCACAATATTCATTGTAATCCATTGTAGTATCATTGATAAGGTCACTCCTACTGTTCTCCAAGCCTTCTTTCCCTTCCCTGACCTAATCTAGTTCCCAAAATCAGTTTTGCCTAATTGAGGCACTTTACCCAGAGCTTTACTATCACTTTCACTCACTACTCCCCTATGGTTCTGTAACATGAATCAAAAACATCCTCTCCATTTTATAGATGTTAAAATCCAGGCCTCTAAGAGCCACTAAGTGGCTTGTCCAGGATGATGAAAGAAGGCAGGGCAAAGTGAACAGAAGAAAGATTTTATCTAATTTCTCTTCTCAATGTTTTCATACTTCCTCTTTTCTCCATCTCTTTTTCTATCTCCTTGTATTCCCATCAATTACTTTCCTACCACATGGGCAATAATTACCTTTTCCCAGCTGATATTGTCCTCCTGGTTACTCCAGAGTAGAACCAACCCACTCTATGAGCTGCAATGACTACTTAACTGGTTGAAATCCTTTCTCTACTAGTAACATCCAAGAGTGAAGAAGCTGTCTCATTCATTCCGTTTCAGATCTGGCTGTTGGCAGGGTGTAGAATCTGCCCAGTGTCAGGGGAGCTCCCATTTCCCTGAATTTTCTCTGGCTAAGATATCAGGTATGTTTTGTTGTTTAGTTATTTCCATTGTGTCTGACTCTTCATGACCCCAGTTATGGTTTTCTGGCAAAAATACTGGAGTGGTTTGCCATTTCCTTTTCTAGCTCATTTTATAGATGAGGAAACTGAGGCAAACAGTATTAAGTGACTGCCCAAGGTCACTTAGCTAGTAAGCGTCTGAGGTCACATTTGAACTCAGGTCTTCAGGAATCCAGGGCTGTCCCTTTATCTACTATGCCACTCAGCTGTCCCAGGGATATTCAATCTCTATGAATCCTCACCCTCCTTTTTAAAATCCCTTCTCTTAATTGTGTTGTTTTGTTTCTTTCTTCCCCTCCTCACATTGCTTTATCAGTACTCAAGGATAAGGCAGTCTGTGAAAAGTGCCCTGGTCTTTGAGTGGGAAGATTTGAGTGTAGGTCTTGGCTTTGCTATGTTATTTCACGTAAGACCTTGGCCAAATCCTTTCGCATCTCTCAGCCTCACTTTCTACATTTTCAGGTGGAGATAATAATACTTAAACTACCTACCTCACTGGGATGTTGTCAAAAGGAGGAAGGTTCTTGGTAAATTTCAAAGCTATGAAATATGAGTTATTGCTATTATTGTTACTCAGATTTTAATTGGCAATGCATATATTGTGTTTGGTTTTAAATTTAAAAATTTAAATGTATTAAAATAAAAAATTTCAACATATGTACACCTGTGAAATTCTGGAGACAACATGTTAGTTCCAAGTATGTTGATTTGAAATCATAAGACCTGGACACAAATCCGTACTATGCTAATTACTGCCTGTGTGACTTTGGGAAAGTCATTTCCCCTCTCTGGGCCTCAGTTTACTCCTCTGTCAAGTGAGGGAGTTGGTCTAGATAATGTCTAAGGTCCCTTCTAGCTCTAATTCCTATGACCATCACTATGACCACCACTCACTTACAGTAGTCTCACATAATGGGCTTTCACTACTCCTGAATAAAATAAATGAGTAAACAGATATGGGAAGTGCTGCTCCAAATTGAATTTAAATCAGCTTTTATCACCTTCTATAGAATACATACCAGTGGATAAGGAAAAAAAAACCTAAATGGCCTTGTAATATAAAGCAACTTTCAAGATCTGCTGTGAGAAAGAATGAGTTTAAATAAGAAAGGTACCCAACAACATCCAGGAAATGCTATTAGTCAAGTGCATTCCAACCTTGTCGTTCCTTGCCCTGGTTCTATACCCCTTGGATTAGAGTTTCTATAAAAGTCACAAAAGGGAAGAAGGTTGCTTACATTTCATCAGCATCAGGGGACAATAATAACCCTTTAAAAGTGTGTTTCACATAGAGTGAAAAGTGAGATGACTACACGTGGGAAGACTGTTTTTGTTCTGAAGGGAGCAGTGTACCGCCAAAGCCTCTCAGACCAGTCTAACAGGACTCTTGCCTCCCCTTCCTTGTGGATTGGGCCCGTGGCAACCTCTAAATGCACAAACATCTTGGGTTTTTCAGTGAACCCAGTGATCATTTCTTGCACAGCCAAATGCATCTTCAGAGATGAAATTGGATAGAGGTACACTGCCTCTCCTTAAAGAGTATAAAGGGCAAGTTGATACTAAGGTGCTTATGCAAGATGGATGTAAGAAAACAAACCTATCTCTCTCTCAACCTCCTGCACTCTTGGTGCCTGACGCAAAGGACAAGAGCATACCACTAGCACAGCCTTCAGCGTTTTCAAATAAAAACCTTTTTTTTTCCATCATATGTGCCCAGTATTGTTTTTGATGCCTAAAGAGAAACACCTTTTCATAAACATCTTTGGTGGTGGTGTTCTGCGTGTGGTTGTGTTTGCGGTTTTGCAAGTACAAAGTGATAGCATAGCTCCAGGGATGCCGTTATCAAACCAATCACAGTCATTATAATTAGAAACCCAACTAAGAGCAAGCTAAGCACGACATTCATGCACAAAAGACCTGAACGGCATACATTACACCTCATGTTTGATAGTCTTTGAAGACGGCCAGTTAAATATATTTCGGGGAGAAAAAAGGATGTGTTTTTTGTTTATTTAAATGTGTTTGGGTAATTGTATCAAAGGTTCAACAGCAATTGAGAGGAAGAGAGAAAGACGGCCGCTATTAATTGCTGGTGACCAGCTGCTATAAAGCAGATGCCTAAAGCCGGCTTAACTGGTTATTAAAAACAACAGCAGTGTCCACTAGACACTAATTTAAACTGGGCCTGCTGTGGCCAAGCTAGAGGAGAACTCAGGCAATTATCCAGACAATTCAGGGAGACAAAGGAAGCCCAACAGCTGTGCCTCGATTTCTTTGAAAAAGATATGCTTCTATTTTTTTTTCTCTTGAATTTTCTGGATTATGGTAAGAGAAGTTGTGCATCTTAACCTAACCCCAAACCCTGAAGCTTTTCCCTGCGTCTTCCCGAATGGGATAGAGGGTGAGGAGTAGGGGAGCAGTCAGAACACAAGAACTTGGACGGGGGCGAAGCCGCACACCGGCCTCGAGCGCATCCCGGGAACCAGGGTCTAGCGCTCCTCCTTCCCTACGCCCCTTCCCCTTCCCTCCCCTTTCCCGGGGCTGGACTGTATCACCCTGTCTCCTGGCAACTGAAGGGCGCTAGGAGGAACGTCATTTCCTGAAGATTCCGCGGGAGGGGGAGGTTGTGGGGGGAGGGGAGGGCAGGGGGCGGGGGGAGGGGAGGGGAGGGCAGGGGGCGGGGGGAGGGCTGAGACGTCGGAACAAGCTGGAAGCAGAGGCTGGCGCTGGAGCTCTGGGGGCGGAGAGCTCAACAGTTAGCAAAAGTGCCCCGCTGCCGACCTGGGGAGGCGACGAGGGCCAGAGCGGCCTCGGAGCAGCTTCTCCTGCTCGTGGGACAGCTCCAGGGTACTTCGGGCGCCGTTCTCCCATTGCATTTTGAAGGTGGGGATCCCGCCCTCCACTTTTCCCCAATATTGCATTTCGGGGGACCTTTCGCAGGGAACGGTCCTGGGCTCCGGACATGCCCCGAGATCTTTGTTTGACAACCCGGGACTCGCCCAGGCTGCTTTGCCCGGGGCTTCGGGAGTAGAGCCCCCGATTGAGGGGGTGGGGTCCCCCAGGCCAGGGACAAGAAGTGGCCTGGCTGGGGGAGCCCGGGAATGGTCTGACTTGGAGGTGGGGAAGGAGGTCCAGCGCTGCAAAATCCCCAGCCTCCAGCCCCATCCAGCCGCCAGGGCTCCCCGCGTCAGAGCGAACCCGAGTTCGGGAGATGAGCACCCAGCTGGACCGCCTGTCGGTGACCTCGTCCTCCACCGGCTCTTTGGGCTCGGCGGCAGGGGCGGCGGCTGGCTCGGCTGGCAGCGGGCTCCGGTTGCTGTCGGGCAACGTGCGCAAGCTGCACCATGCACTTAACTTGCTGCTGAGCGATGCGGAGCGGGAGCAGTTCACTCATTGCCTGAATGCTTACCACTCGCGGAGGAACGTCTACGACCTGGTGCGGACCCTGCGCCTGCTGCTTGACAGCCCGGACAAGCGGCAGCTGCTGCCTATGCTGCGCCTGGTCATCCCGCGCTCCGACCAGCTGCTCTTCGACCAGTACACGTCCGAGGGGCCCTATCTCAAATCCCACATCGCATCGGCCCCTGGGGGCGCCAACGGGGCTGGACCGGGGCTGCTGGACGGTGCGGCCGCTGCCTCTCCTCCTCCAGCCGCCTACTGGCTCCCGCAGCCCCAGTCACTGTCCAGCCGACCGTCCCAAGTGGACTTCGGTTCTGGCCCAGAGGGGACGCCCCCGGAGGAACTGCGCGGGGAGATCCGGCTTGTGAGTCTTAGGAGAAGCAAGACCAACGAGGGTCTCGGCTTCAGCATCCGAGGTGGCTCCGAGCACGGCGTGGGAATTTACGTGTCCCTGGTGGAACCTGGCTCCCTGGCGGAGAAAGAAGGGCTAAGGGTGGGCGACCAGATCCTGAGAGTAAACGACAAGTCTTTGGGCCGAGTGACCCATGCTGAGGCAGTCAAGGTAGGTGGAAGAGGGACAGGCAGCCTTGGATGCAGGAACGAAATGTTGACTTAAAATTACCTGCTAGTTTGGGGGTAGGGGGATAACAGGGATTAGCCCTTCCCTAGCAGAAAGTTGTCTGGTGAGCTTTTTAGTGTCTGGTAGAGTGTATGGAAAGAAACTTCCATCCTAGTGACGTCCACCACAGCTGTAATAGCGAGTTTGTCGTCGCACTGTTTAGTGGGGAGAGCAGTTTTCTGAAGTCTGCCTGCTTGCCTACACCACTTACAACTCACCACCCATATACTGCTACTGCTTCCAAGATCCTCTGTGGAATAGTCGTGGGCAGTGCAGCCCCAGGCTTGGATTCTTGGGAAACTGACAAGGAGAATAGACACCTGCTCTTTCTACTTCCTGTGCTATGCTCAGTGTTCCGTGACCCCCTCGTTCCAAGACAGGTTTCTAGTCTGCAGTGAATTAGATGCAGAATCCCCACAGTAGAATCACAGACTTAGAATGTAGAACATATGATATTAGATCTGGGAGAGATCTTCTAGTCCAACTCCAGTAATTTTACAGAAGGGGAAAGTGAGGCCTTGAGAAGAGAAGTAACTATTAGGAGGTCCCAGGATAAGTGGCAGAGCTGGCCTCCTCAGTCTCGTGCAGAGTTCTTTCCACTGTAGTTAACAATTCCTGTTCTTCTCTCTTCTCCCCTCCTCCCACCTCCCCCCCCCCAAACTTGGGGAGCATCTCTGCATTAAATTTCATAGGAGTTCAAAGGATTTAGAGCTGAAAGGGACTCTAGTCCAACTCACTGTTGTTACAGGAGAAGAAGCTGAGGCCCAGAGGTTTAATGAATTCACCAACATCATGTGTAGTAAGTGGAAGAGTCAGCATTTGAACCCAGAATGGGAATGTCTTTTTAACTCCTAGAAGGAACTGGTGTGTTGACCATGCCACACTAGTGATAGGAACCCCAAGTGGGTAGATTGAGCAAAACTTCTTTTGGGTACTATTGCAGCTTTTTTTCCTCTTCCTCCCTCCTCCCTTCCCTTTTCCCTTCCCATCAGTTCACCTTTACCCTTTATTCAGCACATCATATATTTATAAAGAGATGGTCCATTAACCTTACCCTTTTAAAGGTGTGTAGTTCACAGATGATAAATGTATTCTATGATGATGTGTGATCTAAATGGTGATTTATACATTTGGATGCAATTTTACTAGCAGCTTAAAGACTATCAGGCGATTTCCTCACTACAGAGGTGCGAAGCAGGAAATTTCCAATCTTTTAGAGGGTTGAAAAAAAGAAGCAATAGAAACACTAGATCCACAATTAGAATTGTGTGCTATGTCAAATTTAGTTTTGGGTTCTCATTTTTCAATAGTACAATGAAGAAGAATACTACCTAGTTAGATGAAAATCTTAGGATCCTTGGCAAGAGCCTTTTTGGGCTAAGAGTGTTGCCATTAGGAACCCAGAGCTTGGGACAACATAAATAGAGATGGAAACTTGACATAGTGCCAGCCCTTTAGCAAAGTTTATTTACCATTGGCACTTGGAAAGCAAAATTTAAAATCACGGAGGCAGCCTCCTGAAGTTTCAAAGCTTTTTTTTTTGGCAATGAGCAGGTACTTTATTTGAACAGAAGTTTCATGGTTATCATTAGGGATGAGCCAGGTTGTAAATTCACTGTGTAGAAGGGCTACCTTTCCTGAGCTGCTGTGGTCTGCACCTCAGTATTCTCTAACTTGAATTCTCATGCTAGACTGGAATGGTCATTTGGACACAATGAATCTTTCTTCTTCCCTTTTAGTCTACACAGTCCTATTACTTCACCAGAAAGTTACCTTTGAAGCACTTAAAATGCAAAAAAGCAAAATGAATAGCCTTCTGGATCACTGTTAACATTTTGAAAACCCTGAAGAAATCTAGTACAGAACACATCCAACATAGGATAAAGGTCTGTTTTCAGTGAGAATGAAGCTTCAGTGTCTATCGTGGAGTCAATAAAATGTCAGGGCTAGAAGGGGCTTTTGAGATCATCTAGTCCCATTGCCTCATTTTACCTTGAAGCCTAGAGAAGGGAAGTGACTTGCCCAAGGTCATATAGCTAAAAAGTAGGACATGAATCCAGGTCTTCAGATTCCGAATATGTTAATCCTTTCACTTAAAACATACTGACTTTTAGTCTTAATGCCATTGGTGTCTTCAGTTCTAAGAAACGTAGGCACAGTCGACTCTCATTTCCCCAAACTGAGACATTTAACTACGTCCTTTAAATAGGGAACTATTTATTCTTTTCTATGAGATTAGGATTTTCTCTATGTTAAATGAAAGTAGATGGAGATTTAAGGGACTATTTCCCTCCAACAGCAAAATATAATGGATTCAAGAACAAGATGTCCCCTAGCTCTACCCCCAAGGGAAGCCTAAAGTTCTTGGCATGAGCTTTAGTCTAAAGGTGTCCAAAATCAACTGCTTTCTCATTTGTAAAATGTTATGTCTTAGGCTTTCATCTGCTGTGCCTAAAATGAGGTGTCATTTTCCCACTTTTCCCTAATCTCGTAAAACTGGTAGGAAAAATCTGCTAAGATATTTTGAATTCTGTTTCTCTTCCTTTCATCACAAATAAGAAGGCTTATTCTCAAAAATGTATTTTTGATATTAAAATCTGTTGCATGTGTCTTATTTGGAGGCGAGGGGTGAATGCTCCAAGCTCTTAGAAGGATCAATATCCACAAGAAAAATCAAGTTTCAGAAGTCAGGTCACACCCTAAATGCGATGTGCCAGACTCTTACTCCCCTCACAAGCCCCTCTTCTCCCCAAACCCACCAACATTTTTGCAAAGTGGGGATTGCATGTGACAAGGTGTTTTCCTCTTTAACTGATGAAACAAGCATTGATCACCACCCAGAGGCAGGATGTTGGTGATGAATGTACAGTTCCATTGAGAGGTGCACAGCGTCTCTCCTTGGAAAGCCAATCACAGATCCAGATATCAGTGCAAGCCTCTTATTTACAACTTCCCCCCAAATATTTTGGCTTGGTTTTGATGAAACTCTCTTGAGCGAATGATAACAACCACCACAAATGCCAGCTTTCTTTCCTCCCATTTCTCTTCCTCTCAGTCTCTCTGACATGCTGAGTCTAATCTGCTGGGATTTATTTTTTTCTTTTCTTTGCTCTGCCTTTAAGATAAAACTGTAGCCTACCCAAAAGAAAGTTGTCTGAAGACGTGATATTCTGAGAAGGGTATCTTGGCACTCAGACAACCTCACACTAAATCAGGAAATGATGACATAAATTAATGGGCTCCATACTGTACCATCTGGAAATTTATTCTTCTTCTCTGACCCCAAACATCAGCAATGGTGATATTTTTGAGCAAATGAAGTTTAAAACAAAAGTAGGATTCTGGCTCCGAAGGTAGAATTATGAAAGCTTACAAGCAAACATTCATGTCCATTGGTCTGTGAGCCTTGTGGTTCTGTGTGCATCAACAACCAGTGTTTCCAGGTGTTCTGCTATATGTGTTTCATCCAAATTAAAATTAAATGACTTCATTACTGCTGCAGCTAAACCACCAAGAAATCCCACAGGCCCATTGTAGTGTGAATGGTTTTATAAGTGAAAGTTACATTCCCTTTTATTTTAATTAGGGTTACTACAGCCCCTTCCTTTCACCTCCTATAATATCCCAGGGAGCAATCAGTGCATATTAATATGTCATTCTATTTGGTCTAGCCCTTTCTGAATTACAAATCTGTCAGCTGCCAATTTGTAGTACTGGGTTATCTGAGACCGTTACAAATTATTACCAAATCTTCCTCCTCAGCCTGTGAAATGCAGTTTCCCCACTGGTCTTTTTCCCTTATTCAATTTGGAAACAGTATGGAACATTTTTATTTGCACCCAAGAACTTCCAAGGGACTTAGCTCAGGGACTGGATGATTCTTGAGTATTAAGGACAATATTGAAAGGTTGTTACTAATAAATTTTTATTGTGTTTATTTCCTGTTGTACCACATCCAAGACAACGGCGATTTTAGACATTTCTAGGGTCAGTTTCTTTAATGAAACGATCAATCCCTATCTATCTATACACACATACATATATACATACACACATATATATGTATGTATGTGTATGTATACAAATACACATATATGCACACATAGATCGGTTGCCAATGGGTTTTTTTTTAAATTGTACTTCTTTATCAGCCTATGCTGTGAAGATTAAATATTCTTTTAACTAATTATCTTTTCATTCTTTTGGGTCCTAATCAGAGACATGCTTAGAATGGAAAAGAAAGACACTTTTTTTGGGGGGGTGGAGGGAAGGACTGATATTTTTGCAACAAAAACACTTTTATTATTTTAGACTTTATATCTCTGCTTCTTTTAGGGATTGCTTAGAATCAAAGCAGGAAACTCATTCATTTAAACATTTAAAAAATTTAGAATAATTCTAGTCATAGATGCTTTGTGTTTTCAAGTCACTCACATTTTCCTACCCCAACCATGGTCCAGTCCACTGCTGGTTGTTAGCTACCATAAATGCATCATATGAATAGAAAGTTCAATGAATCAGATCTTTTAACCTCCAGTCATTTTTTTTTGTCATTTTTTTTTTTGTATCCCACAGAATTAAATGCTATCAACCATGGAGTTAGACAAAGTATATGTGTAGCCAACTGTTGTTGGCCAGGGAGTATTACGTATTCAAGTGTATACAATGTGAGGCTACACCCATGAACACACCTAGAGAGTGTGTGCACATTGCCAAAGGATTAATGATCATCTTCTTATAAGGACTGTTTATTGAAACAGGCTTAAGGGCTTTTGCTATATAGCTCTGTTTCCAGAAAGATTCATTTACAACCCAGGAGGGAGCAATCCATCTTTCTTCCCTAGGAGGCTCAGGGCAAGTCACCACAAGGACAGTAGGAATGTGATTAGCAGAGACTGCGTTTGTTTCTACCTCTAGTTAGCTGTAGGCTAAAACAAAAATCTTTTCTAACTGTATCTTGTTTTCCAGACAAAAACCTCATGTTACCCTGAATTTAAACACAAACAGCCTGCTTTGCCCTTTGGGTTCCTTGTTGGCTTTTCTGTACTGAAGACATTTTAATTTTGGCAGTTTGGCAAGCTCAAAGGGTGTCAGGATGGAATAAGGATCATTTTACATTCCATTTCTAACAATTCTTATTGGCCAGGATGAGCAGTACCAAGAGACAGGAATGTTTGTCTTTCGACTTCGCTATATTGAAATGATATAGAATGGAAGAGACTGATTGTCTCGGGAACCATGGAATGTAGAGCCTGAAGGTGATGTGTGCCCAGTTTTCCACAGAAAACCACCTCATCACTTGCTCTTTATAAATTATACCCAGCATGGCTAGAAGGTTGTCTGTTATCATGGAATGGTTTAATTTTTTTTAATGCTTTTTTATTTCTTAAGTTCAGAATAAAATAAATAAAATTTAAAAATACATTCTGTACTTCATAAATACTAAGAAAAACCCATTTTCATATACAAAATAGAACAAGAAAGAGGATTATATGTAAAACCATGAATCTTTATTACATATAGCTTGCTTTAAAAAAAAGTACATAATAAATTCAACATAGCATTTTCAAAGCATCTTGCTTGTTTCTTTCTTCCTGAACATCTTTCTGTTCTCTTATGTGCATTAAAAATGCTTCTGTGACATTTTTCTTTTTTGACTAACCTTCAAATTCCCCCCTCATTTTTTATGTAAAAAAAATGCATGTATCATTCTGTACCTCATCGTGCAACATTTTATGGCATGGAACATTGAAAACATTCCTGGATTTGGAGGCAGAGCTCTTGAGTGCAAATCTTGGTTCTGACAATTAGGCTCTGGGTGACATTGGACAAGTTATTTGGGCATCATTTCTGAATCTATAAAATGAGCGGATTGGGTCCCTGAGGCCTCTTCTTGTTCCAAAGGGGTCATCCTACCACACTAATGAATGACTGTGAGGTGTAGTAGACTTGAACCAAAATCATCTAACTTCTGCCACTTCCACTTACTAGCCATGTGACCTTGATCTCTGCTCTGATCTTCAGTTTTCTCATCTGTGAAATGGGAATAATAATACTTGCATTACTTATCTGACAGAGGTATTTGACAGTTCAAATAAGAATATATATAAAGTGCATTTAAAAGGTAAAGTGCTTTAGGAAAGTGAACTGCTCTTATGATGGTGGGTACCCTTTTTTTTAATACAATATTCCTACCCCCCAACACCATTGCTGACAATGCCTTTACAGAAGAGCTCTTTTTAAATAAAGACAATTGAATGCAAGCAATTCTTGTGGTTAAGATCATCCTATTCGTTTCCTTTGTCCCTTAGCTCTTAAAACCCGAATCATGCTTCCAGAAGTAAGTAGGCCTATTTCAGTAACTCTTCTGTCTCCAAGATTCCAATATAGAATCATTTCTGCATTTGGAAACAATAAAAGATCCAATTTTAGGTGAAGTGCATTTTCTATACAAAGCATGGAAGACGTTTCAAAGTCTACTCTCAAGCAAAGCAAATAACTCCCAAGTTTAAACTTTTCCTTCTATATTGAAAAAACATATTTAAGCTGATTGATTTTTCAGCCCCATCCTCCTCGCTTCCCCTGTTGAGAATTACAGTGTTCTTAATGCTAAATTGGTCGAGGTTGTGCTTCAACTGGCAGTCCATTCTGGAGCTATTTTTTTTCCCCAATACCCTGAGTGTGTGTATTAACAGCAATGCCTCAGCTCTGAATACTAAGCAAATACATCAGCCTGCAGTAAACAAAACCTGAGAGACTATGTCTGTGCAATGCTAGAAGAGCACCTGAATTAAAATAGAAAGGCCTGGGTGGTCATCCAGATGTTTTATTTAAATGACATCAAACATCTGGTCATTGCCAAGGATCCAGATGCTTGACACTTTGTAGAAAAAGCCCATAAGACAATTGGATTTCTCACTTTTACTTCTGCATGTTTTGGCATTACAGAGACATAGCCAGAGAGCTCTCACCACTCCCCTCCATTGCTATGCTAGGGCAAGATCACAGGTTTGAGATTAATCACTTTACTAGGGTCAAAATAACCTGAAACCTATGAGACCACTGTTTTATTCAAGACCAAAGTTGTATATTGGTCTTAATAATAATTATTATTGACTTAATCACTAGCATTTAAATATCACTTTAAGGTTGAAAAAACTCTTCACATATTTTGTCTCTTTTGATCCTCATAACAGCCCTGGAAGGTTTGGGCTATTGTTATCATCCCCATTTTTACAGATGAGGAAACTGAGGCTGAGAGGTTAATTATTATTTTTACTGATAATAATAATAATGATACTACTACTAACATTTGCATAGAGCTTACTATGTACCAGGCACTGTGCTAAGTGCTTTA
The DNA here is from genome assembly GCF_900497805.2 of Vombatus ursinus. NCBI lineage: Eukaryota > Metazoa > Chordata > Mammalia > Diprotodontia > Vombatidae > Vombatus > Vombatus ursinus. The sequence goes on along the minus strand of NW_020954564.1, from coordinate 2,206,552 downwards.
CAATTATTATCTTATTTGATTCTCACAACAGCTTTTTGAGGGAGGTGTTATTATTATCCCCATTTTACAGATGAGGAAACAGACAAGTAGGGTTAAGTGACTAAATCACACAGCTAAGAAATATGTGAATTCAGATTTTTGAACTCAGATCTTCCTAACTTCATGCCTGGTGCTCTATCCACTTCGCCACCTAGGTGCCCCACGTACACACACACATATACATATATACATACACATATAATATGTAGTATATATACATATATAGCTGTGTATAATATACATATATATATAATATAAATATGTGTTTAATGTACTATACACACACCCACACATGCACACCAATGTTTGGTGTCATTTAGACAAAACATATGGATGACTGCCCAAGCTTTTCTATTTTCATCTAGGTACTCTTCTAGAATTGCACAGACACAGCCCCTCGGGTTTTATTTACTGCAGGCTGATGTATTTGCTTAGTATTTAGAGATGAGAAGTTGCTGCTAATATATACACACACTCACATATATGTATATATAACAAATAGTATATAGAACACTATAGTGGACATTAGGAAAGATACCTATTAGGAAAATCATGGTCCTTCCCTTCACACAGCTTACAGTCTAGTACAAGGACAAATCACACACTGAGATAATTATAATACAGAATAATATCAGAGCATTTAGGAGGTACAAAACAAAGTACTATGTTAGGTCCAAAGGAGGAGGTTGTTACTGGGGCAAGATGACAGGGGTCAGAATAGTGTTTGGAGAGATGATAGTGTTTGAGCTTTAAAGGTTAGGTAGAAATTTAACAGAGGCAGAGAAAGGGACTTTCTAGGCTCAGGGAACAGTGTGAGCAGAAGCCTAAAAGTGCAGGGTATATTCTGGGAACAGATTGGTCTAGTTTGGCTGGAACATGGAATGTATAGAGGGGGGTAATGTGAGCTAAGTACAGGACTGCCCCAAATGATAGAGGGCCTTACATCCAAGTAGAGATAGTGGAACCTTATTTGGTTGGCAGTAGGGAGCTAATGAAGATTTTTTTTGTGGAGAGGAGAGATATGATCAGACTAAGAATGATTATTCTGGTGACAACATAAAGCATTTTGGAGGAGAGAGCTGAGGTAAAAAGACTCATTAGGAGTCCTTTCGATAATCCTGAAGAGTGGTAATGAGTATCTGCCCTAGCGAAGAGATGAGGACACAGATGCCAGATATATTGAGGAGGTGGTATTGACAAGACTTGGTAATTGATTGGCTATGAGAGATGGGTATGACAAGCCAAAGATACCATCAAGATTCCAAACATTGTAAACTGGATGAACAGTCATGCTACCAACAGAAAAACCTAAGTCAGAAGGAGCACCTGGTTTAGGGCAGTATTAGCCTTGAAAGCCTTAGGCTGTGTCTTCACCAACCAACCAACCCCAGACCAAAGCAAAACAGATGTTTAGGGGTAAAAATAAAAACCTTTAGACCAGATTGAAATGATGAAGATCCTCACTTATTTGGATGACTATTCAACTCTCCCTAGTGCCCAGGTCAGTACAGGTATGAATGGATCCATTGGGCAAGTCAGCCTATCTTTGGCTGTTTTTTCCTCATTGTAATCATAAAATCTTGTGGATCAATTGAACCTCAAATATTATTTTTTTGAGTTTTTCCCCTTTTAATTTATTGATATGAGGCAAAAAAATAGAGACAGTGAAGTGACAGCAATAAAAACCAAAAATGTTGACTGTCTGTTTCCCTGGGAAAGAGCATTCTCCCACCCCTGTCCCTCTAGCTTTACTACATCAGGATGCTTCCAAGGAACTATGTAATGAGGCACTTTAACTTCCTTTAAGTGGCTTTGAGAGGTTAAATGATAATTTGGGGCCATTAGTAACTGTGCAGCTTAAAAATAGAACCAAAAAACCCCAACTTTTAATTTATTTCACTGAAATGATGCTAGAGCTCTCCACTAAGAGCTTCTGTGTAACAGATGAAAATTTGCTTCTCATAGCTTAAAACAAGCTGGAAAGCAATACAACCCTCAAAAAGATACAGATCTATTTTTTCCTTGCCGTTTTAGGTACTTGTAGGTTTCATCAAATGTAGCAGGATTCATAATACCAAGAACAGACAATGGGCAATCCTTTGGTGCATGTTGAGTCAGCATCACCTGCATTTTTATTCATCTGATTGACTCCCAGTCTCATTTCCCACAGTGACTGTTTGAGACCCTTTTTTACTTACCTCAAACCTCCATCTGCCTCTGCTCCCATTCCTTTTGTATAAGGTGATCACGATGCCCGCTTAATCAAGATAAAAGCTATCCAATGTGAGCCCTTCTCAACTTTGCTCCTCCACAATTCAAAACTCTGTATTCTTCATTTTCTCCTCCTTCTCTCTTTATCTCTGAGGAATAAATGCTTCTCTTCCTTACCACTGCTAGTTCCTCCCTCTAGTCCGTCATACTGTCCACATCCAAAGAAAAAAAGTTTTTTTAAATGCCTCTTGGGTACATAGGGACTATACTGGGGACTGAAGGGGATCTAAAAATCTAATAAGCCACAGCCCTTGGCCTCCAGAAACTTGCAATCTGGTAGAGGAATAGGATGCTAATACAGATACACAATGATAACAGCTAAGTGCATTAAAGAGTTATAAAACCAAGGTTTATTCGAGGTCTAAAGGGCAAAGTCATCACCAGCAGGGGATCAGGGAAGGATCCTTGGAGAAGCATTTGAGTTGGGCTCTAAAAGATGGGAAAGAATTCAACAGGATTCAAAGAATTCAATAGGTTGTGAGGAACACAAGAGAGGACATTTCAGACCCAGGGAAGAGAGATCTTATTCTATCAATCAACCAGCCTTGCCCCTCTTCCTTCAGTCTTTCCCTTTTCAGTGGTTCCTTCCTGACTGCCTACATACATGCTTTGGTCTTCTTTATTGAAGGATAAAGACTGGACCTTCAATTTCATTGAAATTGGGAACTCTTGGGTAAGGAAACTCCTTCTCAAATGCAGGTCATCATCTTCTCTGCAATTTAGAGTCTTGCATCCAGTACGTGTCAGAAGTAGGACTCGAACACAGATCTTGGCACTGAGGCTGGTTTTCTATGGACTATTCTACTCTACCTCGCATATGTATCCTTAAAAAAAGTACCTAAAACTCTACTACTCCCTTGAACTACTTTCCTATTTTTTTCCTTCTCTTCATCCATCAGACATCTTGAATAGTCCACACTTGTTTTGCTTCAGCAGTGCCACCTAGAGGTTCCTTAATTACTGTATCAGTATTGACTAGAAATGTCCTAATTGACAAATTCATTGGCCTTTTATCGTTCCCTTTTCTCCAGGATCTTTTCTTGTCTTCTTTGATCATTTAATGCAAACTCTCCATTTTACAGATGGAAACCTGAAGCCTAGATATGAGTCTGGCTTGCCTAGAGTCACACAGGCTATTTGTGGAAGAACCAAGCTGGGAACTCAGATCTCCTGACTTCCTTTCAGTCTACTTTCTATTATATGGGGAAAACCAGGTTGTCACTAAGGATGTCCCTGAAGGAATATTTCCAAGACCTTCCACAAACCAGAAAATAGGCATGTCATTTTGTTGTTGATGGTGGTGGTTCTTTTGTTAGACAGAAAGAGGAAATTTTCTTCATTCTTCCTGGTTCCGAGTCATTTTTGCCCAGTGTTCTTCAGAATATATGGGGCTGAAAAAGATATGTGGTAGTTTTTATAGCTTGGGAGATTCCACATCTGTGTTCAATACTTTTGAGATCAGGGAGAGTGGGTGAGGGAAAAGGAAGAGAGGGAAGTAAATTGATGCCAAGTTTCTGGGAGAGAAAAGTGAATGTGTTTCTTTTTTGAAGACTTACAGCAGAAAGACAGTATGGTGAGTGTGGAAAGAATTCTGGATTGAGCATCAAAAGAGCTCATCCTAGATGTATCGCTGATTCGTTTCATGACCTGGCAAGTCAAAGCTTCTCAAGACCTCAGTTTTCTTATTTATAAAGTGAAAGAATTGGACCATATGACCACTAAATTCCCTTCCATTGCTAAGATTCTGTGATTCTATAAGACATTGTACAAAACTGGTTTTCTGTCTTTCAGAACTCTTTTGCACTGCCTCTCCCTTATCCATCAGATATATATATCTTTCTCTCTCTCCTTTCTCCCTTCCTTTCCCTACTTAGATAAGTTAGTGGTTCAAAATCTTCTGTCCCACCCTCTTTATCTCTAACCTCTTAGCTTAATTAACTCCTTTATGATACCCTTTTCCAAGAAGTTTTCATTTACTTTGTCCTGTCTCTACTCTCTCTTTCTGTCTCTGTCTCTCTCTGTCTCTGTCTCTCTTTCTCTCTCTGTCTCTCTTTCTCTTTCTCACTTCTCCTTATCTTCTCTTTGTCTCCCTCTCTTGGCAACCTAGGTCAACTAATTCCAGGCATCAGCTGTCAGCTCTTTGCATGTGACTCCTAAATTTGGCCCTAGCCTTGCCTTCTCTCCAGATCTAGTCCCACATTTCTGACTGCTTACTGGGCATCTCCGTGTGGCTAGTCTATCAACACATTGAACTCAACAGGTTATGAATATGGGGAATAGACACTTTTTGTCTGGAGTATATGGTAAATGACAGGGGGTAGTAGGAAATATGGCTAGACAAATACATTGGGGAAAATCAGAGAAGACTGAAATGCAATCCAAAGAGCATGGGCTTTTTAGGGAATAGCCGTTAACAGAATATTGCCTATATTTTCAGATGCAGTCACTGAGTTGGTTAGTTTTACTATAACTGTTTTTATTACAACAGTAGGTTCTAGTATTGGGACAGTATTATAAGGAAATGATTAGGATGTGAATAACAAAAGACATCACTTTTAGAACTTAAAAGATGATGGTGATTTTGAGCTCTACAACTAAATAAGTGTATTTTTTTTAAAAGTATTTTTCTGTTCATGGTAAACATAGGAAAATAATGGCATCTGTATGTTGTGGCCAAACAGATGGTATTTTATTGATAGCATTTTATTACAGAAGTCAGTACCTTCTTACTGATATATTGGGTTAGGGATGTTTTTTGTTTGTTTTTGTTTTTGATTTTAATAATTTTACATTGGTCTGATTTGTGGGCTTGGCTTATAACAAACAATTGATTTGTTGGTATAGAGTTTTGATCTCTAACTTTACCCCTGCGAATTCCCAATTAAGGGAAGGCCATTCATCTTTCCCTGAAGATTGAAGGGAAGTAGTAAGGGAGGGAAGGGTTGGCAATTGGTAATGAGTACAGGGAATTCCATTAATGTCTTTACTTAGTGGACACAGAAAATGTTATTGACATAAACAGATCCTCCTGAAGGATGGAATATGTCACAGACATTGATCCCAGAAAATAAAAGACTGCATTGCAAATCCATCCAGGAGTAGCTACAAGCTATTATATTTGTGACTTATTGGATCTAGTTATTCCTTTAAAAAAAAGGAAGCAAGAAAAAACTTTTAAAAGTGATTAACTTAAATAGTAAAAGACTAAAAGCCTAGCTTGGTGGATAATTAAGGAATTGCATTAAGCAGGAATCAATATCATTTTGGAACCTGCCCTGTCATGTGTCTTTTCGAGTCATTTTTCATAATGGTGGTCACTGTATTGGTGGTCATTTGCATTTATTGCAGGCTTCTTATAACACAGTCCCTGAGGCCTATATTTCTTCCCCTTTCTCTGATTCTCTATTTTCTTTCACAATTAAACCCAATTTTAATTCATAAAGACGTTTAAAAGTGTCACAAAATGCAGTGGGGATGACTGTTCAAAAATGTCAGGCCCCTGGATGAGCATCTGGATTCTCACAGCTAGGAGGAAAAAAAAAGGTTTTCTTTGGAATTTTCCTTATTGTTGATTGATTGGTGAAATTGAGTTTATACACAATGACTTCATTGAACCTTCTTGAAAAACAGCAAGGTCATAAAGGGAAAGGGGTGGTTGGCAGAAGCCTGTGCTGCTCATATTCCATGTTGTAAATATACTGTGTTCTCACTGTAAGACACCTTAGAATGTACAGTGTTAGAACAGAAAGTGTTCTTAGAGGTCATTCAGCCCCTTCATTTTGCAGATGACATAACTGAACCTCAGAGAAGAGATGGCCTTCCCCAAAATGTCATAGCTTGTTAATAGCAGAACTCAGGTGTCATGACTTTGAAGCCAATGCTTACACACCATTCTACCTCTCCAATCTCCAGGAACAAGTGGATCTCCTTTGGAATCTATGGATGCTTCCTTTTGTATCTGATTGAGTGCATCCTTCTTTAGAGTGGGAATCCATTTTAACTGAGTTTAAATGAACAGAATTAAAGTCTCTTTTTAAAATCTTTTTTTTCCCCAAACTTCCCAGGTGTCTGTAATACATTTGCACATTTTAAAGAACCTACTTTATGTCATGACCAAAATAAAGAATCCCTTCTGTTAATGACAATGCTATCCTCTCAGTCATCCAGGCTTGAACCCTCAATATCATTTCCGACTCTTCCCTGCCCTTCACTCTCCATTTCCCATCAGTTGCCATGATGCTGGATGATAGTTTTAGTACTACAAGGGACCTTAGAGATAATCCAGTCCAATGCCCTCATTTTATACATGAGGAAACAGCAACTCAGAGAAATTAGGTGATTTGTTAAAGGTCACACAGGTAGTAAAAGGCAGAGCTAAGATTTGAACCTCTCACTCCATATTCAGTGCTCTTTTTAAAAAAATTAGTAATTCATGGTTTTGTTCAGTTGTATCTGATTCTTCATGACCCCATTTGGAATTTTCTTGGCAAAGATACTGGAGTGGCTTGCCATTTCCTTTTCCAATACATTTTACAGATGAGGAAACTGAGGCAAACAGGGCTAAGTGACTGGCTTAGGATCACATAGCTAGTAAGTGTCTGAGGCCAGATTTGAACTTGGGTCTTTCTGATTCTAGGCCCAGTGCTCTATCCACTAAGACATACTTTAATTCTATTTTATAGAATAAAAAAAATCTATATTGTACTAAACACAAACAAAATGCATGTGTTCTTGTGTATGGGAGAATGGAAAAAGATTTTAGTATCTGAAGTATCAAGTAGAGTTTGCTTTTTAAAAAGGTTTGTAATAAATTTTTCAAGCTGTCCTGCTTTGTCTGTGTTTCATTCTTAACTTCTTTCTGTTCTTTAATTCATTTCAATAAACATTTATTAAGCACCTTCTATGTGCCAGGTACTGTACTCTACTGGGTGGTGGGGATACAAATTAGAAAAAGAAAGACAGTCTCTGCCCTCAAGGAGCTTACAATCTAAAAAGGGAATACAGCACACAAAAGGAAGCTGGAAGGGGTGGGGGATGGGGGGTGGGGGGGTCCTGTCCCAAGAGCATCTTGTTTCTTGGAGTTGAAACCTGGCAGAGCTGCACATTGAAAATGGAGTGAGCTGGTAGTCCAATGTATGCCTTCTATGAAGGAAGGCATTGGAAGGAATTTAGTACTCTCCCCTACAGCCCTCCAGTCCTAGGGGAGAGTAGCTGACATTTCCAAGACTTGAGTTAGCACCAGCGTGATAAGATTAGAAGTGATCTGTGCATTTTCTTTTAAATGATTCAGTGGCCCTCTCTTAATTTTTTCTTTCGGGGGGCAATTTTATACCCCTCTCTTCTCAAGATTTTCTTTTCCGCCAAGCACTTTGTCTAGCTCTTTCCTTTGCCTTAATGACTTCCTACCATGCATTACACTTGTTTGTATGTCATACAACACCAGTGCCCAGCACAGTGAATAAACCGTAAGCGCTTAGTAAATGTTTATCAACTGAATAGATGGATCTGGACACCTGGAGGCCAGAGACCTAGGTTTGATTCCTGAATTGGTCCTTGGCCCTTACTATTTATGGGACCTTGAGATGGTCATTGCCTTTTTGGATTTTAGTTTACTTATTTGGAAAATGAGGGGGTTCACCTAGCTCAGAAATTTTTGGACCATAGATAGATTTCAGGGAATATGTGAACTTGGATGGGAAAAAAAGACATCTCTATTTTTATCAGCTCTAACTGAAATTTAGCCTTTCCTTAAGTTATGAATGTTGGCAACAAACATTATTTTAAGAAGGGGCCTGTGGGCTCTTCCAGACTGCCAAAAGGGTCTGTGACATTAAAAAAAAAAAAACAAACCACTTCCCCTGGATGATCTACAAGGTTCCCACTAGTGATCAATCTGTGATCGAATGAAAACAGAAAATATCATTGACAATCATATATTTAAGGGCCTATTAGCTTCTAGCTCCATTCTAGGTTCCTTTTAGGGACCTCAGAGGTCCTCATATCACAGAGGAGAAAACTAAGGCCCAGGGATACGCAACTTGCTGAAGGTCTCAAAGGTTCCAAGTGTCAAGATGGGATGTGAACCCACGTCTCCTGATTCAAGAACCAGTGTCGTTAGCATTTTACTATAATCTTTCTTTTTAAAAAAATGTTTAATTTTGTTTGTTTTCTTTTTTTAAAAAATTAGTTTTTGTTTTCATGAAGGTCTGTCTTCTCTCTTTTCTATCACATCCCCTTCCCCCTCTGAGAAACTAGGAAAAACAAAACCGCTGTTACCAATATGGATAGTCAAGTACTATATAAATGCTAGCTTTTACTCTTTTTACATATGGATCCTTTTCCTCTTTCTTTATTCCTTTTCAGGGATGGACCTAGTATCATTGGGTCAAAAGGAATGCACAGGTTAATAGTTTGGTGAAGCATAGTTCTAAATTGCTTTCCAGAATGGCTGGATTAGTTCACAGTTCTACCAATAATACATTAATGTACCTGTTTTCCCAGAGCCCCTCTATCACTTACCATTTTCCTTTTTTGTCATCTTTGCTAATCTGATTTTTTTTGGTCAACTGTCAATCTGAGTTGTTATAATTTGCATTTCTCTAATGAGTGATTTAGAACATTTTTTCATATGCTATTGTCAACTTGGATTTCTCCCTCTCAAATCTATCTATTCAATATCCTTTGACCATTTATCAACTGGAGAATGGTTCTTATTCCTATAAATTTGAATCAGTTCCCTGTATGTCTTATAAATAAATGTTGTCATAGAAACTTGCTGTAAAGATTTTTTCCTATTTACCTGCTTCTCTTATAATTTTAGCTGAATTAATTTTGTTTTTGTAAAAAGTTTTTAATTTTAGGCAATTCGTGCACTGCTTTTTAATATGTTTAATAGATATTTCCTAAGATTGTAGGTTTAGAGGTAGAAGGGACTTTAAAGGCCTTTTAGACCAACCCTCTAGAATAAGAGATTGAGTGGGAGGTATTGATGGAGAGACCTAGCTGGATTATGATAGGAAGCCAGGCTAACTAAGGAAGAGCTGAGGTGTGATTGATAAGGGGCTGGGGTATGGTGGAGTAGAGGAAGCATGTAATCTGGAACCTTCCTATTTTGAGTTTGTTTTGCTAAAAGTGCTGACTTTATTTGTTTCTATGTTCCTACGGGAATACAAATATTGTCAATACACTCAGAATTTGAATACCCAGTCATCCAAACTCCTTGTGTTTCTTGGGAACAATCATTCTTGTATTCTCCCATCCCTCCAGTTCCATACTTCAAACCATTTGGAGAATTCTTTTGGAATTTCCTTCAGGGGCACTTTACATAAGAAAAATCTCCTCTTAACATATGTGTATAATTACTTCTGTACATTAGTGGATCTGTGGTCCCATCAACATGGATATTCCCTCACAATTAGAGACTCATCATCAGCAATTTATGTCCATGTTCTTCCATCAATCCACTGCAGAGGATGCCGTAGTTGTTTGTTTTTGCATTTCATGAGTACCAGGAGAATACTTGGGCTCTCCTTCTAGTATCTATCACTCTTGCCACATGATAGACCCATATTTTTTTCATATAACTAAAATTATATTCCTTACCAATCAAATAATAAATCAATAAGCATTTATTGAGCACCCAATATGTGCCTAATTCTATGTTGAGGGCACAAAAATATAAATTAGGTCAGTCTTTGCCCTCCAGGAACTTACATTCTAATAGAGGAATTCAATACATGTGGGAAAAGAGGGAGAGAGTTGACCAAGGAAGGTACTTTTGGTGGAGGCAGGCTTTGGGATTGTGAGTAGAATTAAGGGGAAACAGATTGTCATACCTTTTCAGTATTATTACTGTTAGTATTAATGTGATCATTACTCTCAGAACAAGGAGGTGGGAAGGGAAGGGAGCACATGTGTGCTCACAGGGAAGTTGGCAAGATTCTTGTACCAGGTAGGTCCTGGCTGATGAGTAGATGGGATACCACCTCTTGACTATAGTTTAATCATTGGACATATGTTATAGCCTACCCATGCCCCCTATTCATATATTTATTGTCCTTTTGATGACTTTTATGTTTGATTCCTATGAGATTTTAAGTATTCCGAGATTTGAAACCATGTCACATTGCCATGAAAACACTGGAGTTGAAAAGATTTGCTTTTTGTACCAGGAAACAAATTCTGTATTATTAAAAGTATTGTAGTTTCCCATAGGGAATCTGACTCCTCTTCTTCTATATAATCTTGGGTACAACTCCTTGTCTATCTATATGCAGTGTCTCTTCTGGATATATGTATTGATGTACTAAACTCAATGGAATGGCCTCTCTATTGAGACTTTTTTTTTTATCCATTTAGGTTTTCCTGTGTGAATTGATGGGCTGATTTTCAAATAATAATGGTTCTCTTTTAGGCCACCCGATAATGTACTGGGATTTGTTGCAGTCAGTATAATATCATTCATAGATGGAAATATCTGGAGGACTTCATCTATAGGGATTCCTTCCATTTGGACCTTGTGTAAACCATCCTTTGTGATAGTGAACACCTTTGGCAAGAATATATCTTTTTTAAATGTTTTGTTTAATATTAATAGAGGATTGTTGAACAGAGTTATTCCTGTGCTTGCATGTATCAAGGTATCTTTGTAGATTTTAATGTAAACATAAGAGATTCCCTTTTGGAGTACAGTTTTTAAGGATGTTTTGTTCTAACAAGTCATTTTTTTTTTGTAATCAATAAACAAGAAACCCAGTGGGATCTCATATTCTCTGCATCCCTCAGCAAACTGTGTGACTGTAAAGATGTTTTTAAAAGACTGGTTCCCTTCTCATATTTTCATAAAGGAAACCATCAATATGTGGGCAAATTATTCTCACAAGGATTTGAAAAAAATGAGAAAGCAGTCAAATGAGTCAGTCATTATTGATGTTCCCTCTGTTGTAGTGGTTCTTAACTTTTTTTGTTTCATGGACCCCTTTGGAAGTCTGGTGAATCATATGGATCCCTTCTTAGAATAATGTTTTTAAACATATAAAATATTTAAGATTTTGAAGAAAACCAATTACATAGAAATAGTTAACCCCTTTCCTATTATTTTTTGGATATTATTATTGCCTATGATTTTTTTTCCCATTATCTTGTTTTCTTTTCCTTTATGAGATATTATCTGAAGTGATTACACAATGCTTTCAAAATTCTGACATCTCTTTGACATCTACTGGTCTGTTGCAGCTGCTGTTTCTGACTTTGTACTAATGCTATTTCTATTTCTTCTTATAGCATATCAAGGATTGATATGTTAGGCATCAAATGTGCTGGTACCTCTGTCATTGATAACAAAATAGATCATTACAGAAACATTGAAAGATTCATTATGTTTTCTATTTGTTGCCCACATCTCTGAATGCTTTTGAGATGATTTGGCTCATTTGAGTTTCTTTTCAATATTTCTGTAGATTTGTTTTACCTCTTGCTTTTTACTGTTTTATATCACAGGATTACAGATAATCCTCCATTATCCTCCCTCATAATGTTTTGCAATGTTTATTTTTTTTCTAATTTTATTATTATTTTCAGTTCCAGATTCTCTTCTTTCCTCTACCCCTCACCCACCCATTGAGAGGGGAAGAAATGTGATACCCATTACATATTTGAAGTCATGAAAACTATTTCCTCATTAGCCATGTTCTGAAAAATAGAGAGAAAAAAATACGTACTTCAGTCTTTACTGTGAGTCCATCAATTCTCCATCTGGAAGTGTTAAGCATTTTATGTCATGAGCCCTTTGGAGTTATGGATTATTGTATTGATCAGAGTTGCTAAGTCTTTCAAAGTTGATTATCGTTACAATATTGCTGTTACTACATATATTGTTCTTCTGGTTCTGCTCTTTTCATTTTGTAACAATTCATATAAGTTTTCCCTGGTTTTTCCTAACCCACCCCCTTCATCATTTCTTATAGCACACTAGTATTCCATGAGATTAATATACCGTAACTTGTTCATCCATTTTCTAGTTGTGGGACATAACCCTCAGTTTCTAATTCTTTACCACCACAAAATACCTGCTGTAAATACTTTTTTGTACATGAGCCCTTCTCCTTCTCTTTTTCCTTTGATCTGTTAGTAGACCTAGTAGTGGTATTACTGGGTCTAAGGGTATGCACAGTTTTATAGCCCTTTGAATGTGGTTCCAAATTGTTCATCAGAATGGTTGGACCAGTTCACAACTCCACCAACAGTGCGTTAGTGTTCCTATTTTCCCACATCTCATCCAGCATTTACCATTTTCGTTTCCTGTCATCTTAGCCAATCTGATATGTGTGAGATGGTACCTCAGAGTTGTTTTAATTTGCATTTCTCTAATTTATTAGCGTATTAGAGCATTTTTATGTGACCATTGATAACGTTGATTTCTTCCTCTGAAAACTGCCTGTTGTATCCTTTGATCATTTATCAATTGGGGAATGGCTCCTATTTTTATAAATTTGACTTAGTTCTCTATATATCTGAGAAATAAGGCCTTTATAATGAGTTTATATTCTAAACCTGTGTTGTTCTTGGCTGCTATTTATTTCTACTTGGCAAATCATTGCTATTTAACAATGTTTAGGGGCTCTTTTGGCCTCCTCGATATTGTGACTACATTGGGTACAATGTTTTTTTAGGAAATGGTGATAATCAATATCAATATCTTTGCTTTTTTAAAAAAAATTTTTCCCGCTTTTTGGCTTTGAAATTTGTATGTGCATATAAAAATATGTATGTGTTGTGGTTGAAAGAGTAGGGCTTTCCTAGTCTCAAGTGTATCTAGCACTTGCTGTGTGACCACTGATAAGTCACTTAAACTCTCTGAGGCTTAGTTTCTCTGACTATAACAATAGAACGAGTTCCCTCACAGTCTTGTAAGGGAAACACTTTGTAAATCTTGAAGTACCACATAAATGTGAATTATTATTATTATTATATATGCATATGTGAATAAGCACACCTGTTAAACTACATCTTGTGGGCAGCTAGGTGGCACAATGGATAGAGTGCCAGGCCTGGAGTCAGGAAGACCTGATTTCAGATCTGGCCTAGACACTGCTGTGTGACCCTGGGTAAGTCACTTAACCCTGTTTGCCTCAGTTTCCTCATCTGTAAAATAAGCTGGAGAAGGAAATGGCAAACCACTCAATTTCTTTGCCAAGAAAACCCCAAATGGGGCCATGAAGAATTGAACACGACTGAAATTGACTAAAAAAAAGACAACAAAAACCTATATGTTGTCCTGTTAAGTTGTTTAGCCCATAGAGGATGATGTAACTCTTGACTTTGGTTAGATTTTATAAAAGTATAGGGTAAGATGTATTTCTTTTTAGAATATTTTAATCCACATGCCTAAATTACTAACTTTTTTTTAAGGCAATTGAAGTTAATGACTTGCGCAGGGTCACACAGCTGGTAAGTGTCAAGTGTTTGGTCTGAGGTTGGATTTGAATTCAGGTCCTCCTGACTTCAGGGCTGGTGCTGTAGCCACTGTACCACCTAGCTGCCTCTAACTAGCTTTTAAAACATCCTTCTGTCTGTCTGTCTGTCTGTCTATCTATCTATCTAGGCAATTAGGTCACACAGTAGATAGAATGCCAGGCCTGGAGTCAGGAAGACCTGAGTTCAAATCTAACCCCAGGCACTTATTAGCTGTGTGATCCTGGGCAAGTCATTACCTCTGTTTGCCTCAGTTTCCTCATCCTTAAAATAAGCAGGAGAAGAAAATGGAAAATCACTCCAGTATCTTTGCCAAGAAAACCCCAGATGGGGTCACGAAAAATCAGACACAGCTGAGCAACAAAATTAACAATCTATTTATAATCTATCTATACATACACATACATGTATATGAAAAAATATTTTTATTTTTGTAATGGCAGTGTGTTCCCTTAGTAGACACATTGTGAGAGACTGACTAAATGATCCTTTCACAATCAAGGCCATTTAATAGTTCAAAGATAAACTTTTATAAGAACTACCTTTAGATGTGCATTCCCACTGAATTATGAGAATAGTTCAGAAGAACAGCAAATTTCATTGTCTCACTATTGATAATGTTCAGTTCTCAGCCTTCTGACTGTCCTCTTTCATTGAGATGGGAAACTTCCTAGATTTCACAAATTGAGATCAGGTCCAGGGGAATATGTAGCAGCGTGGAAAGTGAGGTACGTTTTATCTTGTTATCTCAAAGCAGAGGCAATCTGATGTGATAGCTACTGACTCAGTAAGACCTGAGTTCAAATCTCAATGCTGCCACATACTGGCTCTATAACCCTGAGCAAATCATGTAACCTCTCAGTGCACCAAGACTCTTAACATAAGTTTATAAACTAATCTGAGCAACTCGTTATCCTGATAAAATCACAGGTCTAGTCTAAAAGAAAAAACAAAAACAAAAACAAAACTCAGTCCATTATGACCTAAGTCATAGAATCAGAAAGTAGTAGAACTAGTAGGAACCATGGCACTCAGACTCTTGGGGCAAAGAATATTGGAAGGTCCTTTCCCACTCCCAGTCTATGACACGAAAGAGGTTAACAATCTCTTTGTAATTGCTTAATAAATGCTTACTGATTGATTAAATGCTAAAAGTAATAGGGTTTTTCATTTGCAACTGATCTAACTGAAAGGAATCTTAGGAGATGACATGTTAGAATTCAGAACATAGCATGGGAGAGCTGAGAAAGATCTGCTAATACTGCTAATGATAGTAATAGCAGATATTTGGATAGCAATTTAAGGGTTAAAAAGTGCTTTATATACATTTTCCTGTTTGAGCCTTACAACAACACCAGATGGCAAATGTTATAGGTACTTACCTGTCACATAGGGGTGTGCATGTATGCGCGGCGTGCACACGTGTGTGTGTGTGTGTGTGTGTGTGTGTGTGTGTGTATGTGTGTTCAGTCGTGTCAAACTCTCTGTGACCCCATTTGGTGTTTTCTTGGCAAAGATAATGGAGTGGTTTGCCAGTTTGTTCTCCAGCTCATTTGACAGAGGAGGAAACTGACGCACACAGGGTTAAGTGACTTGCCCGGAGTCACGTACCTAGTAAGTGTCTGGAGGCCAGATTTTAACTCAGGAAGATGAGACTTTGTGATTTCAGGTCCAGCACTCTATCCACTAGCTGCTTGAAGTACCGGTAGTATTATCCCAAATTTTTTTCCAAATGAGGAAATTGAAGCTCAGTGACCTGTTCATGGTCACATGTCTGATAAGCATCTGAGCTGGCATTTCAACCCAAGTCCTTCTGATCACAAGCCCGACATTCTGTCCATTATTTCATACTGCTTCTCAATGCCTTGTAATTCTTTCTTTTGACTGCACTAAGGAACAAAGGATTTTAGAACTGAAAGAGAAATTCCCCATGGACTGTTTGAATTTCAAAGGACATTTGGGACCATTTACTTCAAATCCCTCATTTTACATTTGAGGAAACTGAGGTTCACAGAGAATGTAATTAATTCACTTGCTCCAGGCCACACAGTTGGCAATGACAGAGACACAAGAACCCAGGTCTTGCTAATTATCAGGCAGTGCTCCTTCCACTATTTATCCTGCCCCTCCAATGTCCAGGAGTAATTAGAGATAGCCAGTTGAATCTGCTTTGTGATCCAGTGATGCCTCTTTACTAACTTCCAGAAATAACCAAGCAAGGAGGACTCTGACTGGAGCAATAGAAATGGATACAAGGTTACCCAGGCAATTGTATACATCTGAAATAAGAAATCGCCTGCTAGGTAAATAACACACAAGGCAAATTGCTTATTTTTCTTCAATTCTCTTTCTTCGGGGAAAGGATAAAATGTTGTGGGGGATGGGAAGGAATAGCTCACACCAGTCTCCAGAGCTGTGACTTGGGAAACAGTGCGATTTGGGTGGGACGTAGATGGCAGGAATGTTACACATCAGTAGGGTGCTAACTTCCAGCACTCACATAGCTGCTTGAAGGCTATGATTTCCTTCATTTTAGAAATGACCAAGGAAATTCTAATAATACAGATGATGAAGAAGGAATGTGTATTCTTTGTATTGTTTTTTTTCCTCCCTTCTCTCCCACCTGTTTCCTTGCCTGTAAAATGGGGATAATAATAGCACCTATGTCCCAGGATTATTGTGAGCATCAAATGAGATAATATTAAAACACTTAGCACAGTGCTTGGCACATGGTAGGTGCGTAATAAATGCTTTCTTCCTCCTTCCCTCCCTGTCCCCCTTACCTTTTCCCCTCCCCTCCTCCTTCTCTTTCTTCCTTCTTATCTCCTGCCATTCCTTCCCTGTCTTTCCTTCCTCCCAATTTCCTTCCCTCCTTTCTTTTTTCTCTCCCCACTCCCTCTATCTTCTTTCCTTTCTCCTGTCCTTCCTTCCTCCCCTCCTTCCTGCCTCCCATTTTTCTTCCTTCCTTCCTTCTTTCCTTCCGTCCTCCTTACTTCCTAATTCCTTTCCTCCCTCAGGAAAAATAGACAAGCTAGCCAGTTCAGTCAGTTTTCAGCCTCATTGATTCGACCTTCACAATTTCTTTCATATCTCTCTACTTTTCTCTACTCACAGGACCACTGTGTTTTAGTTCAGGCTCTCATCACCACTGGCCTGGACTATTACAATAGCCTCCTAATTGCTCTTCCCACTTGGAGTCTATGTCCCACTCCAATACATCCTTCGTGAAAATGATATTCCTAAAGCCCCTATGTGACCATGACTTTCACTTGCCCGGTAAGCTCCACGGGCTCCCAATTGCCTCTAGTATCAAATACAAATGCTTCTTTTTGACAGTTAAAGCCCTTCAAAACCTGGTTCCAGGTTATTTATTACCCTTTGTTCCCTTTCATGAATTCTGTGGTCTAACCAAACCGGCCTTCTTGCAAGTTTCTCACACAATATATCCCATCTCCCACCTCCATGACTTTTCACAGGCCACCTATCTCCCATACCCAGAATGAACTCCTTTCTCACTGCACCTACCTTTTAGAATCCTGAGCTTCATTCAAATTCCAACTCAAACACCACCTCCTACATGAGGCCTTTCTTAATCACCCCAGGTTCTAGTGCCTCTCTCCTATACCTCTCCCCCCCACCCTGAAAATTACCTCATATCTACTTGGTATATATTTTGTTGATGTACAGTGTGGTATAGTGGGTGGAAAGCTAGCCTTGGAGATAAGAAGACCTGGGTTCAAGTTCTGTCTCCAAACAAATACTGCTTGTGTGACCCTGGGCAAGTCACTCTTGGTGGTCTAATGACTTTAAGACTTTAAGTTGCAGAGGAGGTACTGACTTGCCTTAGTAGAGGGAGTTTCCCTATCCATAGATTTCACCATACCAGTGAAATCACAGGGCCAGTCCCTAAGCCTATATTTTGTGTATACTTGTATGTGTACAAAGCTCCTTGAGGGGAGGGACTATTTCATTGTTGTACCCTGGTACCCGGCACATGGTAGGTCAGGGATTCTCAACCTGGGGCATGCAAACTTGAATGGGGGGGAAAACCCTACATCTTTATTTTCACCTAACCTCCACCTGAAATTTAGGATTTCTTTTAATTATTTAATAACATTATTCTGAGAAGGGTCCATAGACTTCACTAGATTGACAAAGGGGTCCGTGACACAAAAGAGGTTAAAAACCTTTCTGTAAGTGCTCAATAAATGCTTCTTGATTGATTGAATGTGAAAAGTAATAATGTCTTTCATTTGCAGCCCCTCAGTGGTCTCACACTAGAACTAATACTTCCAAAATGGAACTAGGAAGAGTTTGGGAAGGGTTATAATCAGGGGTATTACCAGGGAGTCTCTGGCATGGTGGTCTTCAGGCCATGACAGGAGGAAGAAACCGATCATGGTTTTAGTGAGTCCCAGAACTTGGCACAAGATTGCATCAACAAGCTCTCTTGGGATGCCTGGGGTCCATACCGCCAGGCAGCCCAGGATCAGAGCAGCTCACACTGTTTATAGAGAGGGAAAGGCAGGTCTGATTTTTTTCCCCCACCCCTGGGGTCCCAGGCAGGCTGGCACTAATCAGCAAAAAAGCTGAATGTTTCTAGTCTGGAAGCTTCTATGCATAAAACAGTACTTCTCAGAGAAAGTTATTGAAAGCAACGTGAATGTACAAAAATGTTCATAATAAAGCATTGTTTTATTTTTCATGCTATATTGATGCCTTTTATTTTTGCATAATAGACATTTCTGAACAATCCATGTTTTCCTCACCCTTCACCTCCCCCAACCCAACTTACTAATAAATAACAGTTAAGCAAAACCAACCTTCACCATGGTGAATCTGACAATCTCTGCAACATCCTGGACCCATACCTCCCCTCACCTCCAAGGAAAGGAGAGATGCCTTTTCTCACCTTTTTTCTGGGGCCAAGATTGGTCACTCCAGTTACATATTTCTAAGCTTTGTTAGGGCAGTTAAGTAGCACAGTGGATGGAGCACTGGACTTGAAATCAGGAATACTCATCATCATGAGTGTAAATCTGGCCTCAGACATTTATACTCTACGTGACCTTGGGCCAGTCACTAAACCCTGTCTGCCTCAGTTCCTCATCTGTAAAATGAGCTGGAGAAGGAAATGGCAAACCACTCCAGTATCTTTGGCAAGAAAACCCCAAATGAGGCCATGAAGAGTTGGGCATGACTGAAATGACACAACAAAAGCTTTGTTAATTTAGAATTGGTTTTTTTCTTATCTTGTTTTAGTCATTGTGTATATTGCTTTGTCAGCAGCATGATTTATGATAACAAAAAATTGGAAACAAAATATGTGCCCAATGACTGGAGGATGGCTGAACAAATTATGGTATGTGAACATAATGCAATATCACTGTACCACAAAGAATGAAAAATAGGAACAATTCAGGGAAACATGGGAATGCTTGTATGAAGTGATGCAGAGTAAAGCAAACACGACCAAGAAAATAATACACACGAAGACTATAGCAACATAAACAACGTGAACGTGGAGAGGCAACAGAATTCTGGTGAAATACAATGGTTATATTTGTCGAAGTCAGAGGGCTCTTTACTTCTTTTTTATTAACAATCAATAAATTAAATTTCTTGGAGAAAGCACTTTATTGGAAGTTTAGGTGTTTGTTGGAAGGCATATGATGTATTCAAAAAATGCATAAAATAAAATAAGAGAATTGGTCTAAATTCACTCTCTGGTCCTTTCTAACTATAAATTCTGTGATGTTTGGGAGACTTTGAATAGTGTAGCTAATTTAGTGTTGTTGAGATTGGAGTTCTTTAGGTTTATTGAGTGGCCATGTTATCAAAGAGATAAATGAATTACCTCAGTGTGAGGTTTTAAAGCAAGTTTTTATTAATATATTTTTAAATATCATCTTCATTTCCAAATACACCCCTCCCCTCTTCCTTATGCAGAAACTCATCTCTCATGACAAAGAAGAAAAAAGAAGAAAAACAAGTTCAGTAAAATTAAGCAACTCTTCAACCAAGCATAACTATAGATAGAGAGATAGATAGAGAGATAGATACTGTTACACAGCTGTAGCCCCCCACCTCTCCAGAGACAGTGGAGAACACTTTCTATACTCTTATCCAGTGCCAAGCTTCTTAGTCTTGTTAATTATACCAATGTAAGCATTTTCAACTCTTTCCACTTGTGGGCATATTGGCAACTATTAGTGATTATGTATTGGAAAATAGGAGGTTTAACCAAGGAATTAAATGAAGAACTGAAATGAATCTTGAGTTCTTGCTGTCCAGTTCTTCTGTTAAACTTATAATCAAGTGGCAAGAATGGGATCATTAGCAGTCCTTCTCTTCTTCTTACGAGGAATAGCGTTCCAGATGGCACCTTAAAATGACACAAAATCAATGGAGAAGTTTCCTGAATCAGTAAGAGGGCAGCAGGGGTAATGAAATTAGGGATGTAGAGATAAGAAATCCCTAGGATACCTAGGGCAGGGCAACTGGGCTTTGTCCAGGATGCTAAATTTAAAGGGGGTCCTGGGAACATTTGCAGTCACTTCATCTCTCTATGGCTCAGTTTCCTCATCTGTAAAATGAGGAGGTTAAATTTAATGGCCTCTAAGGTCCCTTCCATCCCTAAATCTCCAATTCCATGATTCTACAGCATTATAGAAACACTAGAGCTTAGCACCTAATTAGCAAAAATAATGAGTTAAAATAAGAAGTTAACCTATTTGAGAGGCTGGGTGGTATAATGGAGTAGAAAGGTAGCTGGCCTCCAAGTCAGGAAGACCTGTGCTCAACTTCTGTCTCTGACATGTACCAGTTTGATGACCTCAAGCAAGTCATTTAATTTCTCTCTCTCTCTCTCTTTTCATAATTTATTTATTTTTAGTTTTCAACATTCACTTCCATAAGATTTTTTTTTTTTTTTTGGCGAGGCCCAGGGTCACACAGCTAGTGAGTATCATGTGTCTGAGGTGGGATTTGAATTCAGGTCCTCCTGACTCCAGAGTCAGTGCTCTATCCACTGCGCCACCTAGCTGCCCCTTCCATAAGATTTTGAGTTTTAAATTTTCTCCCCTTCCCTTTCCTCATCATTTCCCAAGACAGCGTGCAATCTGATATAGGCTCTACTTACACATTCATATTAAGCATATTTTCACATTAGTCATGATGTAAAGAAGAATTAGAACTGATGGGAGGAACTGCAAGAATCAAGCAATAAAACAAAGTAACAAAAGAAAAGGAGAGCAAATAGTATGCTTCCATATGCATTCAGACTGCATAATTCTTTCTCTGGATGTGGATAGCATTTTCCATTGTGAGTGTTTTGGAGTTGTCTTAGATCCTTGCATTGCTAAGAGGAACCAAGTTTATCAAAGTCAATCATCGCATAGTGTGGCTGTTACTGTGTACAATGTTCTCCTGGTTCTGCCCATTTCACTCAGCATCAGTTCATATAAGCCCTTCTTTTTTGCATAAAAGTCAATGCAACCAAAATTAGGAGGGAAGCAGAAAACTGGGAAAGAATTTTTACAAATAGTGTCTCTGATAAAGGTCTCATTTCTTAAATATATAGAGAACTGAGTCAAATTTATAAGAATACAAGTCGTTCCCCAATTGATAAATGGTCAAAAGATATGAACAGGCAGTTTTCAGAGGAAGAAATTAAAGGTATCTATGGTTATATGAAAAAATGCTCTAAATCACTATTGATTAGAGAAATGCAAATCAAAATGACTCTGGGATACTTACACTAATCACATCCATCAGATTGGCTAACATGACAGAACAGGACAATGATAAGTGTTGGAGAAGATGTGGGAAAATTGGAACACTAATGCATTGTTGGTGGAGTTGTGAACTGATCCAACCATTCTAGAGAGCAATTTGTAACTATGCCCAAAGGGCTATAAAATTGTGCATACCCTTTGACCCAGCAATACCACTTCTAGGTCTGTATCCCAAAGAGATCATAAAATGGGAAAAGGACCCACATGTACAAAAATATTTATAGCAGCTCTTTTTGTGGTGGCCAAGAATTGGAAATTGAGGGGATGCCCATCAATTGGGGAATGGCTGAACAAGTTGTGGTATATGAATATAATGGAATACTATTGTGCTATAAGAAATGATGAGCAGGCAGACTTAAGAAAAAGCTGGAAAGATTTAATTTCTCTCTAAGACTGTAAGTTGAAGATCTATATTGGTAGAGGGAGTTTTCTTAGCATGAGTTCCCTACACCACTGAAATTACATTTTATAAAAAAAAAGGAATCCATAAGGTGGTGGACTGAGGATTTGCCCTGATCCCATTTTTCAGAACTGACCTTGCACTGGTGTCTCTGTGCTCTCTCTCAGGTGAAGACAAGCTCCATGTCACTTGTCCCAAGTGTAAAAATTCCAAGTGATATCTGTGGAGTATAAGTCATCTAGTCCAAAGCCTTCATTGGAACAGGTGGTACAGTGGAGAGAGCAGGAACTGGAGTCAGAAAGACCTGACTGGCCTCACTTACTATCTGTATGACCTTGGGCAAATCACTTAACCTCTGCCTCAATTTCCTCAACTCTAAAATGGGTATAATAATAGCACCTGCCTCCTAGGGTTATGAGGATTAAATGAGAAATTAATAAAGTGCTTAGCATGGTACCTGGCATATGGTATGTACTTAATAAATCCTTTCTTCCTCCCTTCTCTCCTTCTTCCTCTCTCTTTCCTTTTGTGTGAGACAGTGATGACCCTTACCCAAATTAATTCAGAGGCTTCTCCAGGTAGAAAGTAGAAAGGATTTTATTTCGAACTCGAGAAAGGGCGACTCACACCGAAAGCAGTTTGATGCAAGACCGCAGGTGCTATCAGCCAAACAAACATTTTTATAGGTTCTAACCGCAACTCCTCCCTAGCCCGTACCTCTTACGCCATTGGCTGGGCTTCAGAGGGCACAATCTAAACACGAAAAAACTACCCCAGCAATAGCAGAGGAAATTACAGAGTTGTTCCATCGGTTACACCTGCCTCCCACTCCTTCAAGTATCCTCTTTAGTACATCCTGTTTCTGTTAATTTCAGATCCTGGAATAATTTGTGGTGGTGATTATTTTCGCAACAATTTGAACATATCCGTCCGGGCTATTTACAAGCTTCCTGACCTGGGCACACATATACACACATATTATTATTATTAGGGGTCTTTACCTTATTTTACTTATTGAAGTTTAAATTTTATGAAGGGTCTTCACCAATCTCACTCACTTCTTTCCCTCCCTCTCTTCCTCTTTCCCTCTTCCCTCCTTCCTTCTTTCCCTCCTTCTTCCTTCCTTTCCTTCCTTCCTCCCTCCCTCTCTCCCTCCTTTCCTTCCTTCTTTCCTCTCTTCCTATCTTCCCTTCCTCCTCAATGAGAAAATTGAGACTAAGAAAAAAGAAGAAACTCACTGATGGGTCACAGGGGCAGAAAATTGGCCAAGATGGAATTTGAATTGAGATCCTGTGACTTTGAATCTAGTGAGTTCTCTTTCCCTTGCAAAAGAAGTATTACATAGTTTTCTTCATTGCAAAAGTACTTTTGTTTGTTTGTATAATTTAATTAGATCCTTGCCCATTTTATAATGAGGAAACTGAAGCCCTGAGAAGGTAAGTGACTTCCTGGTTGTAGAACCAGGTCTTTTAGTGTTCAGAGGCAAGACAAAAGTCAAAACAACTAGCGATGGCCCAGGATGCAGGGGCTGAGCTTGGCATCTTCAATGTCTGATCAAGCTCTGAGCACTCCTGTTCGTTTACTCCCCCATGCTGACCTCTTTTAGGGTCATGGCCTTCAAAACAGAGGTGGCCACCACGCTCATCCCCCTCCTGCACCATTCAGATATTCTCCTCAAGCTTGTTCTTCCTACTTCCTCAGGGCATAAGTATAGCCTTCACTCATCACACATCTTAACTTTAACTGGGATTCTATTTTCCTGACTACTCTGTCAAGGGAGCAACAGGGGACCCATAAAAGAACACTATAACTTTCTCATTGCTCATCTGTATCAACTCTTTTATTGCTGTCTCAGAGAGCTGATCTCATGTGGTTATTGCTCCATCAGGCACTGACATTTAACTATGAAATTAAGAGAACAGGCAGCTTTCTTTCCTACTCTTCCTCCCCTGCTGGAGATTCAGAGTTCAGAATGGTTGCACTTGTTGATACAACCAAAGCACTCTTGTAGGCTCCCTGTGGCAATCTTTTGTCTTCGAAAATGGCGCATTTTGTGTTACGTAATCTTCAGGATGTTTTGGAAAGTCTTTTAGAAGTCTTTTGGTGACAGATCTGGGTCAGGCTTGATTCAACCATGTGACTAAAAACTAAGCAAGCTTGGCGAGTTTGTACTTTCACCCATTTCCATTCCAGTGAATAAATGTGAAGTGCCTACTATGTGTAAGGCACTGGGTGTGTGAAAATCAAACAAAACTGCTCTTTCCTCTAAAGGAGTTTACATTCTACTGTTGTTGTTGGTGGTGGGAGCAAAGGGGATGGGATACAATACATAAACAGATTAGCATATACATGATAAAACTTTTTACTATATAATGTCTCTTTTTAAATTAATTTTATTTTTAAAATAAGTTTTTATTGATATCTTTTGTTTTTTACATCATCGTAGTTTTCCACAGGATCTGTACCCTTCCCACTCTCAGAGAGCTATCCCATATAACAAATGACATTTTTGAAAGAAAAAGAAAGAAAAAAGAAAAAAATCAGCACAACTTAGCGATACATTGAAAAAGTCTGAAAACATGCACAATGTACAAGACCTGTGGACCTCCCACCTCTGTGAGGGTGTTCTCTCATATCTCTTCTTTTGAGTCATACTTGATCTTTATAATTTTGAAAGAAATTAATTTTTAAAGTTCCATACGTAGCTCCCCCCCCCATTGAGCATTTCCATATACAAAGCTAAACAGAAAAAAAATTTCATATAAAATGACAAAAGTGTACTAGGTACAGCTTACAGACAGGATGTTTGAGGTGAGAGACAGCACTAATAACCAAGAGGATCAGGACAGGAGTCCTCTAGGAGAGACCTCATGAGCCTTAAAGTGAGCTAGGTTTTCCAAGAGTCATGGAAGAATGTTCCAGGCATGGCAGGGACTGGTTGTGCAAAGGCAAGGAGGTGGGAGATAAGAGTGCTGAGTTCAAGGGATAGCAAATAAACTACTTTGGCTGGAACATAGAGTATATGAAGGAGACTCATATGTGGTAAATGTTGAAGGATAGTTTAGAACCAGATTGGGAGGGGTTTTAAAAACCAAGTTGAGGGGGCTTGTATCTTATAAAATAGGGATACATTTGGCATATTCCATAATATATGCAATATGATATACAATATATACAATATCTCATACAGTAGGCAATAGGGAACCACTAATGAGGGTTCTTGAGCAGGCTAAGTACCATGGTCAGGTTTATGCTTTAGTAAGATTATATTGGCAGCTCCTTAGAGGAGGGATTGGAGTGGGGAAAGACTGGAAGTCAGAAGTCTAGACTATTAATGAGTGACCATTCATTTTATGACCATAATATTATCACTCACCAATAATAGTTCATAATTCTACAATACTTTGAAGTTTCTCAGGTGCTTGCCTAACAATAACCTGTGAGCTGGGTAGTTCAGCTGCCATTTTTCCCATTTCATAAATGAGGAAAGTGAGAATTACGGAGCTGAAGTAGTTTGTTAATATACATCTGAGAGGGGCCTCAAACCATGTCTTTTGATTTCAAGACCAATGTTCTTTGCATTGGACCTCACTGCCTTTTAAGATAGAGTTAGTTATGTATGGCCCTTGCCTGGAGAGCCCCTGGTTTAAATTGGAAAAAGATGGGAATCAGCACAGAAGAGCTACCTCCATATTTTGTAGGTTGGAGAAAAATGCTGTGTGCTAAACTCATCTGCAAGAGTTCATTAGACAAACATGGGACCTGAAGTAACGGGACCTTGGGGCATTTTTGAATTGCTTCCTTCCTCCCAATAACCTCATTGGTAGGAGCCCTGAAAGTTTGATGATAAACGGGATCATTAGCACTGTGTGAAAGGAAAATAATGTGAAGGGGAAAATAGGACCATTTTTCTTGAGATTTTTGCCCAAAGGGCAAGGAGGCCTCCTTTTTTTATCTTGTACCACCCTTTATCCTTGTCCTTTTTGTCTGGTCTTCTTAGGCAAAACATGGGATACAGAAAAGATTGTTCCGATTTTCTTGGGGGAACATTGAGTGCTCTTAGTCATGTTAAATTCATGCCAAATCTGGTTATACCACAGGCCTCTGACCTGGGGCATAGTTTGCATAGCATTATTTAGAGCTGAAATGGACCTTAGAGGCCATTGAATCCAACCCTTTCTTTTTACAGATGAGGAAACTGAGGCACAGAGCGGTTAAATAATTTGCTTCCTGAGGCAAGATTTGATTCCAGGTATTCCTCATTCTAAGTCCAGTGTTTAATCCCTAGGCCATTTCATCTTTTAAACATATTCCCTTCTAAGAAGCAGCTAGGTGGTGCAGTGAATAGAGCACTAGCCCTGGAGTCAGGAGGACTTGAGTTCAAATCTGGTCTCAGACCAGACATTTCACACTTACTAGCTGTGAGACCCTGGGCAAGTCACTTAACCCTGATTGCCTCACCACAAAAGCAAAAAATAAATAAATAAAAAATAAACATATCCCCTTCTGACCTCTATATCTAAGCTACGTGACTCTGGGACAGATCATAGGATTCTAAGATTTAGAATTGGAAGGTAGCTTAGAGGTTATCTAAGCTACCCCTTTATTTTACAAAGGAGGAAACTAGGCCTACAAGGGAGAAGTGATTTGCCAGAGACCAGTGGTAGCAAATGATAGAGCTGAGATGTGGCAAAGTGCTTTCCTGTCTATAGTAACAGGAGTTATCTGTCTGTCTCTAGGCACTGAAAGGGTCCAAGAAGCTAATCTTGTCTGTGCATTCTGTCGGACGCATCCCAGGGGGCTACGTCACCAATCACATCTATACCTGGGTGGATCCTCATGGCCGAAGCATCTCTCCCCCTGGGGGTCTTCCCCAGCACCAGAGCAGCTCCCTCCGGAGGCAGGAAGGGGAGAGGAGGAGCATCCTGCAGTTTCTTCCAGAGGGAGATGAGAAAAAGGTAAACAGTTTTATCCCTTCCACATTTCAACTTTTCCCTATCTTGGTTTCTATATATCACAGATTGGCATAAGAAATTAAAAGGGAATTTTTGGGGAGTTTTGCAGAAGCCGCAGACAACAGGCAAAGGCCAGTAGACAATACAGAAAAAGTTTAGAAACTCAGAAATGCAAAAATATATGTACAGTATTGTATAATATCAACATATTTTATCTTTTAATAACACAGTCAGATTTCTTCTCTAGTGCAAGGGGAGGGCCAAAAACTTTTACATGGATTTTTCAGATCACTGGGGTGCTGTGCCCCTAGACCCCTCAATGTGGAAGGGATAACTATAGATGGAACCCAGGTTGCCCAAGGTTTCCTTTTCTTTATAATAATAGGAATGAAGTGGTTTTCTGGTACAACATTCCCTACCTGTTGAAGTCCTACACAGTTAGAATTTGAAAAAGGAGGGGGTAGATCCAGTCTAGACGTAACTATCTATTCCCAACCCTGGATGTCCTGGAAGTCGAAGCAGTAAGCCTTAGCCTGAGCTTGTTTTCAGTACCCCTTATAGCTACATTTGTCCCCTGTGGCCTAGAGAAACACAATTCCCAGAGTTGGAAGGGACCTCAGAGGTCATCCTGTCCAAGCCCCCTCTACCTGAGCAGCAGATGACATCCTTGATAAGTAGTCATCCAGTCTCTATGGAAAGGCTCCAAGTGAAGGGAAACAACTATCTCCTGAGACCGTCCACCCCGCTTTTGGACATCTCCAGTGTGTTCCTCTTTGGGAAAATATTGCATAGATGGAGCTGAAATCTGTCTCTCTGCAATATTCCCCCTCCCTCCTTGTTCTTAGCTTTATACTCTGGTGCCAAACAGAAAAAACCTAATCCTTCTTCCTCATAGCAGCTCATTACATACTTGATAGTTATTATACCTACCCTGATTATTATAAAAGAAAATCTTTTCTGTAAGTTAAACATATCAAGTCATTCATCTGGTCCCTACATGGCAAGGTTTCTAGTCTCTCCACCTTCTCTGTCACATTCTTCTAGACATGCCCCAGCTTATCAATGTCCTTCCTAAAATGTGGTGTTCAGAATTGGACACATTATTCTAGATGTCATTGGACCCACCCTAGAGTGGGTAAATGACCTCTCATCTTCTAGATGAATCTAGTCTTCTCTGAATACGGCATAAACTTACACTCTGGCTGTATTTTCACTGTCCTCACCTAACAATGTCCAGGAGATAGTAATATTCTGGGAGAATTCTACAGAACTCATGTTTTTCCCCCCACCCTGGCTCTACTGTTATCTTCTTGAAGCTAAATATCCCTAATTCCTACATCCCATCCCGACATGGCTAGGTCTCCAAGGGCTTTATTATCCTGGTCACACTTCCTTATTGAGAAACAGAACCTGAGGGAATTGGGTATTTGAGGTGAGGGCAAATATTCAAGATAAACTTTACTGTTACTCTTCTGCCTACCGCTGGTCCTCTAGCTAGCATAGCAGACTTGGATGTGACTAAAAGATTCATTTGCTTTGATTTGATAAAGCTCAAATGAGATTGCTATGAAAGCACCAATAAATGTCATATTCCTTGCCCTAATGGAGCTTACAATCTAGTAGGTCTAATTAGACATGTACACAGTTAAATGATGGGGAGTGGACCTGTGATTTCACTGGTAAAGGGAACTCCCAGATGCAAAAACTCCCTCTATCAGTGCAGGTTGGCATCTTCCCTGAAACTTAGATATCATTTTAGAGAGTTACTTGGGGCACTGCCCAGTAAGTATCAGAGGTAAAACTTAAAGCCAAGTCTTCCTGGGTCTGAGGCCATTGTTTTCATAAAATATGACACAAATTAGAGTATGACACACATATAAGAGGAACACAAGGTACTAGTTGGTCAGATAAGAGGAGGAAATAACGTCTTCTTGCTGCATAGTGGGATATTGAGAAGGAATCCTAGGACTCTTTCACCAGGAGGGTAGCATTTGAGCTGTGCCTCAAAAGGAATGGGAAGGATGTTGAAAATAGGAACTGCTGATGCTAAGTGAAGTGAGCAGAACCAGGAGAACATTGTACATAGCAGCAGCCACACTGTGCGATAACTAACTATGACAGACTTAGCTTTTCTTAGCAATGCAACGATCCAAGACAGTTCCAAAAGACTCGTGATGTAAAATGCTATCCACATCCAGAGAAAGAACTATGGAGTCTGAATGCAGATCGAAGCATGCTATTTTCAATTTTTTTTGTTTTTTCTTTTCCGTAGTTTTTCCCTTTTGTTCTGATTCTTTTTTCACATCATGACTAATGTGGAGATGTGTTTAATATGATTGTACATGTATAACCTATATCAGATTGCTTGATGTCTTGGAGATGGGGGAGGGGAGGGAGGGAGGGAGAAAAACTTGGAACTCAAAATTTTATAAAAATTAATGTTGAAAACTACCTTTATATGTAATTGAAAAAAAATGCTATTAAGGATAAAAAAAAGACAATGTGAACTGGTGGAAGGAAGAAGAGGGATTCTAGGCATAGGGAACAGTGTGGGGAAAGGTGCGGAGGAGGGACTGCCTGGAACCTAACGGGGGCTAGGCCTCTGTCTTGGGGCCACTGTTAAAACAGTGCTTCTTATGCCAAGTTCCACAGAGGAAATGGGAGTTAAAGAAAGATGGAAGATGGTGGGGGGTGGGGAGAAATGGGACAAGGTGAATATTATAGAGGATAGAAGGTCAAGCTGGCTACTGTGTCCTTCCTCCGCGCCCCCTATAGTGCAATTGTGGAGGTGTCAGTGCAGATATAAGAAAATGCTTGTCCGGTGCCATACTCATGCTAGATCTTCCGATCTATGTGCCCTGAGTCTAAACTACCCTAAATGTACAATACCTGTGAGTGTGTGATGGAAAGAGGACTTGACTTAGACCCTGGCTCTGATACTTACTAACTTTGTCACTTGGGGCAAACCCAGTTTCCTGTTTGTAAAATGAGAATTGTTACATTCACACTATCTTATTTACTTTACACCGTCATTGTGCGGAAAGTATTTTGTCAGCCACGAAGTGCTATGTAAATGTGTTATTCTTGTTGCTAACAGATGCATAAAAGAACTCATACCATTTTGAATATATTAATTAGCCTCTGACACATATTAGCTGTGTGACTGTGGGCCAATCACTTAACCTTTCAGTGCTCTAGGCAGTTCTCTGAGACTCTAACTTATAAAGATGGTGCTGACATGTATTGGCAGAGGGAGTTTTCTTCAACCTTGGGAATTCCCTAAACCAGTGAAATCACAGGTTTAATTCCTATCTTCTGATTAGCCAATGGCAAGGAGTACTACCATACTTCAGGGATATAGACATGCCTTAAATGAACTGCCTGCCTCCTGGGCTCCTTCAGATCTGAGGGGAGAGCGAGATGGAATCGTAGTATTATTGTCGGCTTAAGAGCTGGAAACAACCTTAGAGAAAATGTCCGGTCCCCCTCCTTTTACGTATGAAGAAACTGAGGCCTAGAGAGGGCAGTTGACTTTCTCAGATAATATAGCCATTCAGTAGCAGAATGGGGACTCAGACTTAGGCTCTCTGATTCTAAATTGAAAGCTCTTTTGCATAGAAAGGGAAAGAGGAAAATCAATTAAGCAGTTATCAACAAGTATTTATTTAGTACCTACTATGTGTAGGTACACTGAGGATGCAAATATTAAAAAAATAATAATCCCTACTCTCAAATAACTTACATTCTATCAGGGAACACAACCTGTCTCTGTGGGTATGTGTATGTGTGTGACATACTGAGTTGCCTGCCCCTCTCTCTCTCTGCCTTCCTCCCCCTCTCTTAGTCTCTCTGTCTTTCTGTCTCTCTTTCTCTCTCTCTCCATACACACACACACACACACACACACACACACACACATATGCATAAACATATAGGTGTGTGTGTATACATATGTACACCCATGGAATAAATACAAAACAAATACATAGTAATCAGAGATGGTGGGAAGTAACAATTGTGGGGAATTAAGGAAGGCATTGTGCAGAAGGTGGTTCTTGAATTGCATCTTAGGGGGATTCTATGAGGAACAAATGTGTTTTAGGATGACCAATTGCAAAAGCTCGTGTGAATTGGAAGGTGGAGAGTTGGGAGATGGAGCGACCCATGCGGAGGAACAGAGACCAATTTGGCTGGACTGTAATGTAGAATGAAGCCAAACAGAGGACCAGAGGCAATAGGGAAAAGATAGTAAGGAGTTACAGCCAGGAACAGTTTGTTTGGGAAAAGTTCAGAATAACTTGCTTAGATTTTAATGTTGGACTCTCTGGTCTCAGCAGCCTCCTCCCTCCTCCTCTCTCACCAGCTTCATCACCTTCTAATTTGCTCCAGATAAATCAGATTCACCCAAGAGGCCCTTTGGGTCACCCCGTGGAGTGCTTGGAGAGTGAGTGTCACTCTTACCTGACAGAAAGGAAATCTATTACAGAATGAAAGGCCCCATGCTTTGCTGATGAAATATTCATGGTGGTCATGGGAAAGGCAATGTCGTCATTGTCATTTCGATTTAAAGGAAAGGAGAAGTGTCTGGAACAGGGAAGAGTCTGGCAAAGGGCTGCTTTGTGCCTTGGATGCCTGTCGGCTTAATGTGGAGGCAATGCCTGGAGTGTAATCCGTGAGACGCCTTTGAAGTCAGACTCGAGAAACATTTCTCCTTGGTATTTGTCTTTCCCTCCTTGTGCATCTCTGATTGCCATCAGTCCTTTGACTTTTGCACACATCCTCAACATCCACTTTGAAAGCATTTCTGACCTTAAGTAATACATACAATATATACCAATAAATTATAATTATGTCACATTCTACAGTTTACAAAGTATGTCCTTCACAATAGACCTGTGAAGTAGGTAGGGCAAGTATTAGGAGCCTTATTTTATGTGAGGAAGTTGAGACACAGAGAGGGTAAAGTGACCTACCCAAGTGTTCTGACTTCACATCCAGCATTCTTTCCACAGTACATGGACATAGAGGATTTGGAGCTGGAAAGATCCTTAGAGATCATTTCATTCTGCAGTGGAGGAGGCTACAGCCCAGCATAGGGAAGGGAGTTCCCCGAGGTCACACAGCTTAGAAGTAGCAAGTTTTCTAGGTCCAAATCCAAGGCCCCGTCCACAGTACTACATTGCCTCTCCACAAAATGCATTTAACTTATGTCTCCCCACTCAGTCTAAAGTGCAGTCATATCTTATCATCTGGATAAATACATGTGCCTCCTGTGAATGGAGCCTCAGTGATATGTTTCATCATCTAAAGTCAGTGTATGAAGACTCACATAGATGGTCTCTATCCTGATACCACCTTTAGCACCATGGGCAATTCTTCTATGACTGATTTATGGGGAAACAAAGAGGAATGAGAAGACTGAGATTAGTATGGATGGAGGGAGCATCAGTTGAGTCTGAGATCCATCTAGGTCTTCAGAGTGGTCAGCCAACAGTGTGGCGGGCCCACCCCTGTAGTAATAGTAGCTAATAATAGCCAACATTTATATGGCACTTACCATGTGCCAGGCACTGTGCCAAACACTTTATAATTATTATATCATTTGATCCTCATGACAGCTCTGGGAGATAGAAGCTATTGTTGTCCCCATTTTACAGGTGATGAAACTGAAGCAAATAGAGGTTTAGTGGCTGGCCCAGGATCACATAGCTAGTAGGGGTCTGAGGCTGGATTTGAACTCAGGTCTATCCTGAATCCAGGTATGGTGCTCCATCCACTGCACTATCTAGCTGCCCCTGTGCCACAAATCCTGCACTAGTTGCTTGACCATGGGCCCAGTTTGTGACCTTAGACTAGAAAATTGATACACTGTGGTTTCTTCTTAGGTTTCCCTATCACTACTTGGTCTTGGGCTCTTCTTAGATCTTTGTTGGAGTAGTTGTAGGGGGACCTGGGCTGTATGGCTTTTTCCTCCTCTTCCGTCATTTGGGCCAATCTTCTGAAGAGGATTTATGGGAAAATATCGAAAAGAGTGGAATGTGGAAAGAATAAATGGAGTATTCATACCAGTGAGATCACAGATCTTTCAAAGTATCCAAATTGGCAGCCCCAAAATAGTTAAGAGTTATTCTCTTGATTTTCTTGGATTCAGCTGTTTAACACACAGACTTTTAAATGTCTTGTTTGCTTTTTCATATGTAGCCCCAGCGCTTAGCAAGCATTTAATAAACGTTCTCTCTCTCACATATATACACACACACATCTTTATCTATCCATCTGTTTATCCATCTTTCTTTTTCTATCTATCCATCTCTCTAGTGAGATGGTGGGGAGTATCTATCTTGTATTTTCTCAGAATGTTTAGATTATGCTGCTTTACACTTTCTTGAAAACCTGACCTAGAAATTAAGATTATTTAGAAAATTTGATTATGTTTTTTCTTGCAGTGGACACCAGCAGCCAGTAGGTTAAAAGTGATGTGATGGCATTATGGGTAATGGAAAGAACCAGTGTGGGGGTCAGGAAACCGGAGCTCTAGCTCCAGTTCTGCCACTCACTCTCTTGCCATGTGACCTGAGGCAGGTCACTTTTCCTCCCTAAATGTCAGCTTCCTCATCTATGAAATGAGAATAGTAATACTTGTACTCACAGATCTGTTACAAGGATCAAATGAGATAATGGATAAAAATTACTTTGTTACCACAAAGTGCTATATAAATGTAGGTTCTTATTATTATATTATTGATTGCCATTGTCTTTACAGTTTCTTTCTCCCTTTTCCCCCTGTTGATCACACCATAACTTTTAAAAATTCTATTTGCTTAACATTAATATGCAAGATATGATGCATTATAATCTTTTCTGATCAAGGCAGAAGTTAGTCCTTCAGGCTTCATTGGTATGCATGGATGTGGCTTGCCATTGGATGCTGAGACTGGTGCTTAGTCTGGGGGCTTTATACTCTAGATTGAGCTTCACCTCTCTTATGATAAGTCACCCATTACAAGAGAAATGGTGACATCTTGCAATCATGAGATGAGGGAGTGAAACTAACTGGTGCACTTTTATTTTTCAGAACAAGTCCCGAAAGGAAAAAAACTTGAGTTTCTTCATTTATGCATGCTGGGCACCCTTGAAGTGACCTAGAGTGTGCTCAGACTTAAGTTCTCCTGCCTCTCAACTCCCTTTACAAGGGCAGTATACAGACACGTCCAGGAAGAGTGGTATGCAGCCAGCGAGAAGTAGCAGGAGTCCGGCAGCCATGGCAGAACTGTGTCCAAATTGAAAATGCATAAATTTCTTTCCATCATTGAGAAACTAGCAGGATGTTTTATAGGGGGAGGAGGGTAGAGAAAAAGGATTAAATCAACTACTATAATGTAGACTTTTTTTTTTACAAGATATTTGAAAAAGAAATGTGCCCAGAGATCCAGAATTAACACTTCAGGTGGGAGAGGGATATAGTTTAATACTAAGATGAGGAGCCAAATAGAAAGTTTATAAGGTAGATTTGAAATGAAATGTTCCTTCGGCTAGTTTGTCATCGAAGGACTCATCAAGGTTAAAATCAAGGCCATGAAGCAAATGTGTCAAAGCAGAAATGTTCTTACTTGGTCCTTTTATCAAACTCTGTGAATGTTTATTTAGTGCCTATTATATTCAGAGCACCGTTTAAAAGCTAAGGGAATGTGAAAACGGATGCAACATAGTCCTTGCTTCAAGGAAGTTACAATTTTGTAGGGGGCATGTGGCAACTATAGAGATAATGATAATCATGCTATTTAGCATTTCTATAGCTCTAAGGTTTGCAAAACAATTTACATATTCTTTCCCATATGATCCTTAGAACAATCCTGTGAGGTAGGAGCTATTATGAGCCCCATTTTATAGTTGAGGAGCCTAGATGAGTATTCTTTATAAAAGATATAGAAAGCACAGACATCCCGATCAAGATGATTGATGCTATCTCCTTGACAGGCTTGGAATGAGTTGTCTGGTCAATTTGACCAGGTTAAAGATGCTCTGCTTTTCAGGACAGCTTTCTATGGAAGATATAATCCCATTCACCACAGGTTGATTGAGTCATGGTTATTGAAGATCTCACCCTTGGACTGACTTAGGCCAATAAAGTAAAAACAAAAAACAAAAAACAAAAAAAGAAAAAACCAAGCAGACATCAAGTAGGGCTATCAAAGAACCAGAGCTGAGCCAAGCACATATACAGAGGGTTCCAGGGGACCCCTTACCCCAGAGAGACAGTGGTAGAACTTCTCAATCTCAGAGATGGTGTAAGGCAATAAAAGGGTGGCCAGTTAGTCAGTAAACATTTATCAAATGCTTACTATGTGCCAGGCACTATGTTAATACAATTCCTAATGCCAGGCACTAGGAATACAAAGCAAGGCAAAATATGTTCCCTGATCCCAAGCAGCTCATGGTCTAATGGGTGAGAAGGAGTTCTTGAAGTGGGGAACCAAATGGGCCCAGAAGAGGAGGGAATCACATGCTTCTATATTTGGTGGTGGTTGGAGGTATCTTTAAAGTGGTTGTCATGTCAGTAAACATTTATTAAGTGTCTACTATGTGTCAGGCACTAGGCTAAGTACTAGGGATACAAAGAAAGGCAAAAGCTAGGTGCTGTTCTCAAGAAGCTCATGGTGTAATGGGGAAAACAATAATTTACAAACAAGATATATATGGAATAAATAGGAGATTATCAACAAAAGGAAGGAATTAGCATTAAGGAAGATCAGGAAAGGCTTCTTATAGAAGGTGAACTTTCAGCTGGAACTTGAAAGAAGCCAAGGAGGCCAGGAGGTAGAGATGAGGAGGGAGAGTATTTGAGGGATGAGGGACATCCAGGGAAAAAGTACAGAGTCGAAAGATAGAACAATTTGTGTGAGGAACAAGAAGACCAGTGTCCCTGGATTGCAGAGTATCAAGTGGGGAGCAAGGTGTAAGGAGACTGGAAGGTAAAAAAGGCTTTGAAGGACTTTAAATGCCAGACAGAAGATTTTCTATCTGATCTTGCAAGGCAATAGGGAGCCACTGGAATTTATTGAATAGAGGAGTGACGTGGTTGGACCCTGTTTTAGGAAAATCACTTTGAAAAGCTGAGTAGAGGATGGATTGGAGTGGGGAGAGGCTTGAGGCAAGAACAACAACCAGTGGGCTATTGCAGTCGTATAGGTGTGAGGTGATAAGGGCCTGCATTGGGGTGGCAGTGTCAGAGGACAGAAAGGAGTGTAGATGAGAAATGCTGCAAAGGTAGAATAGATAGAACATGGCAAGATTGGTTATGGGAGAGACAGTAATGAGTTGAAAATGACAGCTAGTCTGGAACTTGAGTGGTGAAAGTTCCTGGACAACACTGAATTCCTGGTCAGTGCTAAGGTCCTGGGCCCAGTCTCCTAGAGAGCAGGAATAAACATGTAGTCCCAGAACTGGAGAAACACCAAGGCACCAAACCAGAATGTAGAGGAGAAAACCTGGACTTTGCAATCCATTACTACAATAAATTATGAAGACTGCCACATAGGTACCTAGGTAGCGTAGGAGATAGAGTGCTGGACTTGGAGTCAGGAAGAGCCGAACTTAGATTTTGCCTGAGACAATTAGCTCTGTGACCCCGTGTAAGCCACTTCATCTCTGTGAAGCCTGTCCATCTTCTATGGTAAAATAGGGATAATAGCATCTCTTTCCCAGGGTTGTTGTGAGGATCAAATGAATTAATATTGTACAGTAATCTGGAAACACTAATGCACTCTATAAATTCGGGCTATATTGAAGAGATATGAGAAGACTCCCCCAACTACCCTTTATGGAGGTGGGAAGTCCACAAGTGTTATATACTGAACATGATTCTGGACTTTTTCAACGTATCAGTCAGCTGTGCTTACTTTTTTTTTCTCTCTAAAAAAATTGTTGTTGTTCAATTGTGTCCGACTCTTCATGACCCCATGGACCATGCTTGTCCGTGGGGTTTTCTTAGTTAAGATAATGGAGTGGTTTGTCATTTTCTTTTCCAGTAGATTAAAGCATACAGAGATTAAGTGACTTGCACAGGGTCACAGTTAGTGTCTGAGGCTGGATTTGAACACAGCTTTTCCTGAATCTCTGTTTGGCACTTTATCCAATGAGCCATCTAGTTGCACTAAAAAAAAGAAAACCAAAAAACCAAACCAAACAAAAAACACTTTTTGTCATAGGGGATGGCTCTCAGGGAGGGAGGGAGGAAGGATACATGGGATAGTATAGTGTTGTAAGAAACAGAAAATATCAGTAAAAACTTATTTTAAAAAATAAATGGTAGCTACTACTATGATAATGATGATAACAACTATCACCACCACCACCACTACTACTACTACTATTGCCACCATCACCATCACTACTACTTCTACTATTACTACTGTTTCTACTATTACTACTACTCTTATTGCTATCACTTTTACTACCACTACCATCACCACTACTATAACCACTTCAACTACTACTACTGCTACTGTTACTGCTACCGCTACTACAACTACAACAACTACTACTACTATCATAACTACCACTATTACTACTACTATCATGACCACCATCACCACTACTACTACTACCACCACCACCACCACTATTACTACTACTACTACTGTTACCATTACCATTACCACCACCACTTCTACTATTACCACTGTTACTACTACTGACTCCTCTCACCATCATTACCACTACCACCACTACTGCCACTACTACTACTACTACTACTACTACTACTACTACTACTACTACTACTACTCCTACATAAGTCTACTGGGAAACAGGATTGAATCTTTAGTAAATTCAAATGCAAAATTCCATTTTGGGAAGGAGAGGGGCTCACCTGAGTATGAGGGGCATGTATTTTTCTGTCCTCCTTCAGTGTCTCTCCCATCTTGGGGAGTCTCTGTCACCTACATGGATTAATCTGGGAACAAAGGAAAATGTTCTTGACTCTTCAGTATCTCTCTCTCTCTCTCTCTCTCTCTTTTTTTTAGTCAGTTGGGGTTAAGTGACTTGCTTAGGGTCACACAGCTAGTAAGTGTCAAGTGTTTGGTCTGAGGCCAGATTTGAACTCAGGTCCTCCTGACTTCAGGGCTGGTGCTCTATCCACTGTGCCATCTAGCTGCCCCATCATCAGCAGTTTATTTATTTTTTTTGTACTTTAAAAAAATTTTTTTAGGCAGTTGGGGTTAAGTGACTTGCCCAGGGTCGCACAGCTAGTAAGTGTCAAGTGTTTGGTCTGAGGCTAGATTTGAACTTAGATCCTCCTCATTTCAGAGGTGGTGCTCTATCCATTGTGCTACCTAGCTGCCCCTAGGATCTCTCTTGATTCTTTTATAATTTTTTGCTTTTTTTTCTGTGGAGCAAAATAAAGGCCATTCTATATACAGGATCTATTGTTAGCCTGAGTGCATGTTATAGGAGCTTAAGGCCCTTTTTGCTCACATCTGTAGGGATCTGGGTGTGACCTATGTTCTTATGTTCCCAGGGGAGATCCTGCATGTGAGCAAGATAAATCCAATTTCAAGGATTCCCAGGGGCAACACTGGACAAAGATATGAAGCAAAGAATAATTTATGCAAGGCCCTGAAGATTGATCCATATTCTTATAAATACAGAATGTATGGTTCTGGGCCAAAGGTTAGATATGTAATTTAAATCACTCACTTATTAAGAATCATAGGATCAGAGATTATAGAATTACAGATTTATAGCAATGAGCCCTTAGACATAATCTAGTCCAAGCCTCTCATTTTACAAATGAGCAAACTGAGGCCCAGAGAAGTTAGCTGACTTGCCTAAAGTCTTATAGGTAGTAAACAGCAGACACAAGATTTGAACTCCAAATACAGCACTCTTTCCCACTATATCAGATGCGAGAAAATTAATTAATTTTTTTTGTTATTGGGATTTTTTTGAGGCGGTTGGGCTTAAGTTTAAGACTTGCCCAGGGTCTCACAGCTGGTATATGTCTGAGGTCAGATCTGAACTCCTGACTCTGGGGCTGGTGCCCTATTCACTGGAGGAAATTAATTTTAAAGAACTTATTTTGGGAGGTGATGATGGGAATATGGGAGTGGTGGGGAAAATGGAAAGAAAAGAGGGAATACTTGGAAGATATGATCACTGTAGGAACAGATTGGTCCTGATAGGAGAGGAAAACTTCTTTATGTCCTCAAACCCAATTCTCCCCTTTGTGATGGGGTGAGTATAAGCAGATTCAGGGTCAGGTGATAAATTGCAACTTCACAGCACTTAATACTCTTCTCCTGACCCTCGAGAAGACCTGCTTATTCTAGACCCCAGAAGTAACTGAATCACTTTGTCATGTAAAAAAAAGTAAAGAAGGTAGAGATAGTCCTGCTCCCCTCTGTCCTGGTCCATCTGTATTTGGCGTTTGTGGCTAGTTCCAGGTATCATTTTCTCAAGGACAATGACATGCTGGAGCACATCCAGAGAAGGATGTCTGGGATGGTGATGCCTGGAGACCAGGCCATGTGAAGATTGGTTAAATCCAGGAATATAAGAAAGGAAGACTTTGGGGAACGGGGAGAGACATAATAGTTGGTCTTCAAGTGTTTGAAGGGCCATTATGCAGAAGTATTGAAGATGTATTGGATTTGTCCTGCTTGGCCCCAGAGGACAAAACTTGGAGCCAAGGGTGAATGTTGTAGAGAGGGGAGGCAGCTAGGTGATGCAGTGGATAGAGCTCTGGCCTTGGAGTCAGGAGGACCTGAGTTCAAACGTGGTCTCAGACACATAACACTTACTAGCTATGTGACCTTGGGCAAGTCACTTAACCCCAACTGTCTAGCAAAAACAAAACAAACAACAAAAAAACAAAAAAAATGTTTCAGAGAGGAAGATTTAAGCTGGATGTAAAGAAAAGCTTGTTAATCATTAGGGCTATCCAAAAGTAGATTCAGCTGGCTTAGGAGGAGGGGAGATCTTCATGTGGGTGACCACTTGTCAGGGGTGCTGGAGAGAAAATTTGTCCTCTTATTGGAGTCAGACGGGGTGGCTGGAAGAGGTCTGAGGTCTCTTTCAACTCGATGATTCTCCGAATCTATTCTTGGTGAGGAATTGATGCATGTGGAGAAAACTCCTGGTTCTGTTGTTTGCAAGTAAGCATGCATACATTTCACCCACTGTTCTTTACTGCTGATTTTGCATTTTCTTTTTATTATTTTTGGGCCCACGTGGCAGAAAAGGTATGAAATGGTCTCAAGGAGCATTTGTTTCCACACGTCAGTGAACAGCTCTCCAAAAATAATTGCTTTTACTTGCCAAAAGCACACCTTTTAGTGAAGGTTGAGTCTACCAGTATTGCAAATAGACCCTAGCCCTGTGTTGTCTAGGACTTCTTGCCTCTGCACTCCCCCATCCATGCTTAATGACATTTTAAGAGGGGGCAGAGAGATGTATAAGAGAACTGTCCTTCATAGCTCCTTCCTCCCTGTGTGCCCAGGCCTCAGATGTTCTTCAGGGTAAAGTGTTTGCCAGAAGGCTTGGGGGAAGTTGAGGAAGCAATGAGATTTTTAAAACCAAGTGTTCTGCACTCGGACTATTTGATGAAGGATTGATTCTTAAGGTTGCTTGGAATGTGCTGTTCCTTTAAATCAGGAGTCTTTAACCTGGGGTCTGTGAACTTGGTTTTAAAAATATTTTGTTTTAGTATGTTTACCATATTTCAACATAATTGGTTTCCTCTGTAATCCTTTGTATTTAATTTCATTTATTAAAAAAAAAAAACCAGCATTTTTTTCTGAGAAGGGGTCCGCAGGCACTACCAGATGACCCGTGGACTCCATGGTGCACAAAAATGGTTAAGAACATTTGCTTTACATGAATTGTTAAGGTTCACCTCAAACTGTATCCTCATCTAGAGAGGCAAGTTGCTGTCGTGGAAAGAGTGTCAGATCTGGGTTCAAATGCTGGCTCTGGCACTTGTTAGGTGATTTACTGTAAGTCATTTAACTTCTTTGATCCTCAGTTTTCTCATCTGTAAAATAGGGATAATAATGCGTATACTACCCATCTCAGAGGATTGTTGTAAGGAGAGCGCTTTGTAAGCTACAAAGCACTATTCATATCTGTAGCTATAGCTGTAGATCTGTCTCTAATCTTGCCAAAGGATCATGTCCAGCCTGAAGGAAATGGTGTATCACTGGCCATTTTCAAGTATTGGTCCAGGGTTTCATTTTTTATTCACAGCCTAGATGATGATGGTATAAACAAAGCAGGGGATTCAGAAAGGGGGTGCCAGAGGGGAAAAGGGAACATATACCCTTTAAGCACTTAGCTTAATGTACTAGGACCTGTGTTAAGTGCATTACAAATATCTCGTTTGATCAGATCAGGAGAAATGGTCAGCAATCCTGTAGGGCAGGATTTTGTTGGAAAAGGGCCATGAATCAATTGTTAAAAAAATGATCAGGCCCTCAGAAGAAAGATACACAGCACAAAGGAGCATATTTATTGAGTTAAATAATAGCCTGGGTTGAAGATAGGATATGGATGGATCAGTATTTCATATAAATAAAAGGGTCATTGTTTTGACTAGAAACTGAAAATCAAAAATATGGAGCTCTTTAAAAAAATAAAGCAGAAATAATATAAGGTCACAGTAATATATTTACAACTCAGAAAAGTGGATCATTGGTTTTATTTTTACTTAGGCCACAAAAGTCGTAATGAAAATGACTCATTTTCACAACTCTTCAAGGATTACAGGGTGCTTTCCTCACAACACCATGTCAGGGGGCCAGTACAAATATTATTTGGGCCACTTTACAGATGAGGAAACTGAGGCACAGAGAGGTACAGTGAAATGCCAAAGGTTACCCAGACAGTGGTAGATGAACTCTTAGGTGTTCTTCTCACTTTAGATCTATGCTCCTATGACCCTATGACTCCTTTCTATTGTGGAAGTTTTTATCGTGACTTAGGACAGCACCAGTGAATAAGGCCAGTAGGGACAGTCATGGTTATAGATGATGTTTTTTCATCAGTAAAATACCTCCCAAGAGGTTATTTTCCTGTCAGCAGAGATGATCTTTGGACTCCAGTTCCACTGCTATTTTTCATGTCTTCTTTCTCTTGCTCCTAGGATGAGCAGTGTCTCTGACACCATTCCCTCAAATTTATTACAGTAGTATCAGTGACAAAGTGCAGTTTAACTTCTTCCTTTGTCTCTCCAGCTCTGATGGAGTGTTCAGTTCTTCTTAGCCATGCACAGATTGTTCAGTTTAACCAAATCAAAGCGTGTTTCCTCTGGGCAGAAAGGACCAATTATACTGTGGCACATAGAGCCATTATTGTGGTTTCTAGGCAGAGAAGGAGCCTGACTCTCTTGCAGAGAATATGTTTTGGAGATGGGTTTCTGTCCTTTATTTTTAGAGGTGAGTGCTATTTATGATTGAGTTGGCAAAGAGGGGCTAAAACAATAGTCCTTCTCATGCTTTGCTGAGCCCACAAAGACAGAAGGCCAGTGTTGGAAGCATGAGCAGCGCTAAACAGTGAACATCTATTAAGCACCTACTGTGTGCCGGACACCAAGCTAGGGATAAAAATCGACAAATGACAATCTTTGCCCTTAAGGAGTTTACATTCCATTGGGGGAGGCTTGGGTGCAAATAAGTGTAGCATGATGAAAATTGAGGTGGGAGAGAATAGTAAATAGGAAGATGGGGAGAAGAGGAGAAGGTGAGAGAAGGCTTCACAGGTGGTGGTACCTGATCTGAGCCTTGAAGGCAATGCAGACTCTGAGTGTGGGAGTGAAGAGGCAGTGCACTGCAGCTATGGAGGGCATCTTGTACACAGGAGCATCTGTCAGTAGGCAAGCATTTATTAAACACTGTCTATGAGCCAGGCACTATGCTAAGAGCTGGGGATACAAAGAAAGCCAAAAACAAGGCCCTGCCCTTAAGGAGCTCACATTCTAATGAGGGAGAAAACATGCAAACAAGTAAGTACACATGTGTGTGTACATGCTATTATATTTAAATATACTATATATGTACATATGTGTATATATCATATATATGTGTATATACACATATAAATACATATATAGTATATTTCTATATAGATCATATAAAGTATATCTTAATATATTTGTATAAATAGCATAATGTATATCAGTATAACATAATATGTAGTATAGCTTCATATATACTACATATTATATAGAAATAGACCCTGTATGTATACTATAATATAGCACAGTAGCATAATATATATAGCTTATACAACATATACATATATAGTATATGTAGTGTATGTCATGTGTATCACATATACATATCATATCTACATCTATATACATGCATGTATATACATATATCACATATGCACACAACACATACAAATATCCAATGCATACTATATATCTAGTATATATACATAACATATGCACTGTATATGATCTATAAATATGCCATATACAGTATATACAATGTATATAGTATATAGATATACTGTATATATGTGCTATATATGTGCATATAGCTTAGTATATACTATAATATATAAATATACTATATATGTATTTATGTCTTATATATATACACACATACATATAATTATATATAGTTTATATATCTATATATTTAGTATATATGGTATAATAATATATATAGAATATGAAGTATATCTTACTATGTACTATATATCAATATATATGGAGTGTATACTATATATAGTATAGGATATATGGTATATATCTTATATGTGGTATACATATTAAGTATGTAGTATACTTATATTGACAGTATATTGAATACACATCCTATTTCCTAGTGTGCATATGTGTGTGTGTGTGGGTATGCTTATATAAGCTATATATAAATATATAATATATGTATATCAAGGGGGGAACCTGAGGCCTCAAGGCCACATGTGGCCTTCTAGGTCCTTGGGTATGACCTTTTGACTGAGTTCAAGTTTTACAGAACAAATCCTTTTATTAATTTATTTATTAAGACTTAGAGGGCAACATGTGGCCTTGAGGCTGCAGATTCCCCACCCCTAGCTATATAAACGTATGTCTTAATATATTCTACATTTACTATTACATATAATATATAGAGACATATAAACTATATATTACATAAATAAATATATTCCATATAAAAATATGCTACAAATGAATACATATGTGTATGCATGTGTGCATGTACATGTGTGTATGTCTATATGTATGTAAAATATAAATGACAGGCAATCTTAGAGGGAAGGCTCCAGCAGTGGAGGGGAACAGCAAAAGCAGATTGTGGAAGGTTGGTCTTGATATGAGTCTGGAAGAAGCCAGGGAAGGCCAGAGGCAGAGGTACAGCGGGAGGAGGACAACCAGTGAACATGCACGAAGTAAGAGAGTGGTGTTTCAAGTCTGAGGAATGGCTAGTATTCTAGTAGTTTGGCTGGAATGTAGAGGTGATAAAGGAAAGTAGCTGGCACTGTTAGGCTAAGGAGTTTG
The DNA here is from genome assembly GCF_900497805.2 of Vombatus ursinus. Lineage (NCBI taxonomy): Eukaryota > Metazoa > Chordata > Mammalia > Diprotodontia > Vombatidae > Vombatus > Vombatus ursinus. The sequence goes on along the minus strand of NW_020954564.1, from coordinate 2,162,113 downwards.
TTTTTTCTTATAAGAAATAGGGGAGTGCTCAAGGTTTTTGAACTAGAGAGTGACATAGCCAGACTGGAACTTTAGGAAGATAATTTTGCTTTTAGTAAATAGTATTTTGTAATTTTTCCAGTTACTTGTAAAGATAGTTTTCAACATTTATTTTTTAATAAGATTTTGAGTTTCAAATTTTTTTCTTCCTTCCTCTCATCCCCCCTTCCCAAGACAGCAAACAATCTGATATAGGCTATAGACATGCAATCATGTAAGCATATTTCCACATTAGTCATGTTGTGAAAGAAACAGAACAAAAGAGAAAAACTGCAAGAAACAAAAAAACAAAAAAAAGTGAAAACAGTATGCTTTGATCAGCATTTAGACTCCATAGTTCTTTCTCTAGATGTGGATAGCATTTTACATGATGTGTCTTTTGGAATTGTCGTGGATCATTGCATTGCCGAGAAGAGCTAAGTCTATCAGAGTTGATCACTACACAGTGTTGCTGTTACTGTGTACAATGCTCTCCTAGTTCTGCTCACTTCACTCAGCAACAGTTGGTGTAAGTCTTTAGGAAGATAATTCTTGCAGCTGTGAAGCAGACGGCTTGGAGTGGGAAGGGACTCAACGCGGAGAACATTTAAAAGTCTGTAACTGTAGTCTCGGTGAGAAGTGATGAGTGCCTCAAACAGCATGGTAGCTATGTAAAGCTACAGAGGAGACCAGAGGTGACATGTTATGGAGGCATACTTGAGAAGATTTGGCAGTTTACAGGAGGCCAAGAGGATAGAGCTGTCAACAGTATCAAAGGAAATCAGTTAACTTATCAACTAGTCAATTCATAAGTATTTATGAAGTCCCACCTATGTGCCAGGAAACACTAGCTATGGAGGATTCAAAGGGAAAGAAGAGAAAGAATCCATCCCTGTCTTCAAGGAGCTTACATTCTGTTGGGAGAATAAAGTACACATGAGTTTTGTGAGCTCTTTGAACTTTGGATCATTTATAGTGACTAAGATTGCCTTAGCAAAGTGTCTGCCACATAATAGGTACTTAATAAATGTTTGTTGACCTCACTTGACTAGATCCCTGAAGAAACCTAAATGCATTTATGGAGCAAGAGGTCACTCCTACCTCCCACCTTCTGCAAACAGGAGTCAACTAAAAACAACCTATAAAAATTCAGTTTTAAAAAATCTTAACCTGAAATGAATGTGGTCTTCATTAGGAATTTCTCACCTATGCTTTTCTACAGCAGAGGGATGATTGCTTGCTGTCTCCTGAAGCCACCATATGGTTAGCTTGGTCTCTGGTCAAAATCAGTGTGTTTGAGCAGGTTGGAAACAGCACTCCCCCAGGATGCCACTGGCCAGGCATACTGCAGAGCTCACTACATCCCCTATGCTCCCATCAAGACTGTCCGTGCAGTGGTCTTAGCTATTTCCAAGAGAGCTTTGATTTGGCAAGGATGCTTGGAAACAGTTCTTCAGAGTTATAGCCAAAGCTGAATCTGGTATTTCCAAAAAGCATCCTGCCTAACATTTCCTGATGCCAGCCATCTGTTCATGGGAAGGACTAAGATGCATATACCTGTTGCTCTCTGTGTTTTCAAATGTACTGTGATTGCTAGTATTATTGCTTGCCTGCGTGTATACATTCTCAGGAGCCTCACAAATTGGACAATCTGTCTTTCTTTAAAAACTTTACCTTAAATCTCTGCTAATAAAAAGCATCTCCCAGTCATTATCTATACTAGCTGCCAAGATATTCTGTAGCCCCTTTGCTTATAAAAATGAGGAGCTGGATCCTTATATTGTGCAAACCAGTCCCCATTTGTAGGCTGGGCACTTGAGGAAGCTGAATTAATTCTTTGGCACCCAGGATACAATTTAGTCTGCACAGGGAGGGACTGTGTGGGATGAAGTTTCTTTGTAATTATGACCCCCCACCCCAATGTGCATTGTGGCATTGTGCATAGCATGAAAGCATCTGGATTTAGAATCTAATGATGGATGCTTGAATGTTAGCCCTGCCATTTAACCACTGTAATCTTGGCAAGTGGCTTCCCATCTCTCTGGCCCTCTGTTTCCTTTTCTAAACGGGGGAGGTTGAGCCAGATCTGGGGTTTTTAACCTAGGGTCCATGAAATTGTTTAAAATACATATATACAAACACACATATGTATTTCAATATAATTGGTTTCCTTTATAATCCTATGTGTTTTATTTTATGCATTCAAACACATTATTCTGAGAAGGGGTGCTTAGGATTCACCAGATTGCAGAAGAGATCTAGGACACCAAAAAGGTTAAGAACCCTTGGGCTAGACAATCTCTGAAGTCCATGCCAGTTTTAAATCCTATCACCCTGCTAACTACTGTGATTAAATGCTCTCCTCCACACATGGTAGGGTCTGTCACTCTTAAGACAAGTTTAAAATATTTATTAAGTATTAGTTAAGAGGGTAGTAAAAAGAATACTGAAATTGGAATCCTAAGGCCTAGATTCCTGTCCTGGATCTGACACTTACTAAATGCATACCCTTGGGCAAGTCATTTAGTTGCTCTTTGAGCCTCAGAATCTTTTTTGCCCATTTTAATTTTTTAATTTTTAAAAATTTATTTAGTATTTTATTTTTCTCCAGTTACATGTAAAAGCAGTTACTTAGCATTTGTTTTTAAAACGTTGAGTTCCAAATTCTCTCCCTTCCTCCTTCCCCCCCTCATTGAGAAGGCAAGCAGTTTGATATAGGTTATACATGTGTAGTCATGCAGAACATATTTCTGTATTAGTCATGTTGTGAAAGAAAATATAGATCAGAAAAAAACTCAAGAAAAAGCAAAAAGGTAAAAAAAAGTATCCTTCAGTCTGTATTCAGACACCATTAGTTCTTTCTCTGGGGATGGATAGCATTTTTCATCATAAGGCCTTCAGAGTTGTCTTGCTGAGAATAGCTAAATCATTCACAGCTAATCATCTTACAGTATTGCTGTTACTTTGTACACAATATATTTCACTTTGCATTAGCTCATTTAAGTCTTTCCAAGTTTTTCTGAGAGCATCCTGCTCATTATTTCTTATAGCACAATAGTATTCCATCACAATCACGTAGCACAATTTGTTCAGCCATTCCCAATTGATAAGCATCCCCTCAATTTCCAGTTCTTTGCCACTGGAAATGAGCTGCTATAAATATTTTTGTACATAAAGGTCTTTTTCCTTTGTGTTTTTTATCTCTTTTTGGATATAGATCTAGTAGTGGCATTGCTAGGTCAAAGGGTATGCATGGTTTTATAGCTTTTGGGGCATAGTTCCAAATTGCTCTAAAGAATGGTTGAATCAGTTCACAACTCCACCAACAATGCATTAGTGTTCCAATTTTCCCACATCCCCTCCAACATTGGTCATTTTCCTTTTCTGTCCTATTAGCCAATCTAATAGGTGTGAGGTAGTACCTCAGAATTGTTTTAATTTGCATTTCTCCAATCAGTAGTGATTTAGAGCATTTTTTCACATGGCTACAAATAGCTTTGATTACTTCATCTGACAACTTCATATCTTTTGGTCATTTATCAGTTGAAGAGTGGCTCTTATTTTTTTATAAATTTGACTCATTTCTCATTAATGAGGTCTGTATCAGAGAAACTTGCTTCAAATTTTTTTTCACAGTTAGGATTGCTAAATATATTTCCCTCCATCCTAGTCTCCCCCCTTTATTCTATTCTCTCTCTTTTCACCGTGTCCCTCCTCAAAAGTGTCTTGCTCTGACTACCCCCCCCATTTGCCCTCCCTTTTATCACACAAACCCCTTCTTTTTTACCCTTCCCCCCCTACTTTCCTGAAAGGTAAGATAGATTTTTATAATCAATTAGCTTCAGAAGTTTTTGCTGCAAAATGAGAATGATACGACTTGAATTATCTACTGCTTAGTTTTGTTGTGAAGAAAGTGTGCCATCAATCTTAAATTGCTACAGATGTATGAATAGTTGAAATGATAGGATTCTAGAGAACTGTTCTGCTGAGGACCCTTGAGTGTCCTAACTCCTAACTTGAGTTAGAACCTGGGGAAATAGAGAACCTGGTCACCTGAAAGAACGAAGACATGACAATTTGTTGGGCTCAGTGCCTGTCAGTCCTCATTGCTCTGCAAATGATTGAAAGTTTGAGTCTAGAAACAGTCTAGACTTTCTGCCCCCAAAGAGTTTATTTGGTTGAATGAAAGGACCCCAAAACAGTGTTTAATGAATGACTCAATATCAACTTGGAGGTCTCTAATGTAGTACCTCCTGAATCTGCCCTTGGCCTAGTTCTTTTCAGTTTTTTTTTCTTAATGACTTTGATAAATGATTAGACCTGCCAATCTAATTTACTGATGATATGAAGTTGGGAGGGATAGCCAGCATGTTGGGTGACAGTCAGAATCCAATAAACATCTCAATAAATAGGCTGAAATAATGGGCTAATAAGATGAAATTTTAATAGAGATTAAGTCCTGCCATTGGAATAAAAAAATACATTTCTCAAGTAGAATGTAGATAAGAGGTAGCTAGATAAGGGCTCATGGGATTGATCAGGGCTTTAACTGGACTACAAACTCAATATGAATCAACACTGTAACATGACAGCTTAAGAAGTTGATTGCATTTTAGAGTGCTTTAAAGAGGAACCCTCTATAAGGTCCAGAACATGAGTGGTGGTAATCCCATTATACCTACCTCAGCAGTATTATGTTTGGTTCTGGGAACCACTACAAGAGGATTGATGAAATGACTGGTCCAGCTGATGAGATTGTGTTTAACCTGGAAAAAAGAAGACTTAGAGGGGACATGATAGGTGTCTTTAATTAATGGAAGGGCTGTTAAGGGGAAGAAGGATTAAATTTGTTCTGTTTAGTGACAGAGGGCAGAACTAGAATACTGTGTGACATTTGCAGATGCCAGTTTTGACTTAAGATCAGGATAAAACTTCCTAATAATTCAAGCTGCCTATGAAAGCGGCTAGGTGGCACAACGGCTAGAGTACTGGGCTTTGAAAGAGGAAGGCCTGGGTTCAAATAAGACACTTCCTAGCTGGACAAGTCACTTAACCTGCTTCTGCCTCAGTTTCTGCATCTGTAAAAAAGGATAATAATAGCACCTATCTCCCATGGTTTTTATAAGGATAAGGTGAAATAATATTTGTGAAGTACTTTCCAGACCTTAAAATGCTAGCTGTTATTAAATGTAATGGAGCTGCCTAAGGAGAGAACGGGTTGTTTTTCTCTGAAGACCTTCGGGTAAAGAGGGCTGGAACACCCTTTACTGGGGAAGTTATAAATTCTTGGGATTTAATCTTTTTTTTAAACTTATTTTGTTTTTAATTCATGGAACAAAACAAGCATTTCCATAGCACAGTCCAATAAAAAATATGAATGCACATGAAACTACAAGTCTGTCATATACAACTTTCTGTTCCCTCCAAATGTGGGTGAAGTAGGGGATAGGAAGGTGGGGGGAGAAGATAAGGTAACAGGGATAGGGTAAAAAGAGAGGCTGAGAAAGAAAATAGTGAGTAAAAATAAAATGGAGGGAAATTGGGATTGAATTTTGATCATATAGGGGTTAGATTAGTGGGTCTCTTCCAAATGGGATGCTATGCATTGCTCGGGATGATAGAAATGTTTTTGTTATGTAAAGCTCAGTGATCTCATTTTTTCCGTGTTTTATAGGCAAGTTTATCAATGCAGTGATGGTGTTTTATAGGAATATGGGAATAGCTGACATTTCTCTAGTACCTGGAGGTTTATGAGGCATTTTCCTCATGATGACCCTGTGAATGTGAGATCTCAGAGTTAGAGCTGGAAAGGACCCGAGAAATGAATTAGTCCAGTTCTCTTATTTTAGAGATGAGGCACTGAGACCCGAAGACCTTAAGTGACTTCCTTTTGTTTCTCGTTTTTTTTTTTGGTTTTTTTTTGGGGGGGGCGGCTAGGCAATGGGGTTAAGTGACTTGCTCAGGGTCACACAGCTAGTAAGTGTCAAGTGTATGAGACCGAATTTGAACTCAGGTCCTCCTGACTCCAAGGCCAGAGATCTATCCATTGCGCCACCTAGCTGCCCCAAGTGACTTCCTTTTAAATGACTTGCCCAAGGTCACACATGTAAGAAGTAGTGATGTGAACCTCAGTCCTCTGACTTTAAATGCAGAATGCTTTTCTTTGTTCTATACAGGAGGTGGAAACATTATTCCCTTTCTACAGATGAGAGAGATATAGTGAGGTGAAGTGACTTCCCTAGTCATTCAGCTAGGAAGTGTCAGGAGTCAGGTTTTGAACTCAGAACTTAGAATGCCAGAACTGGAAAGGAGTTTCGTCTAGCCTACCACTTCCATTTTACAGTTGAGAAAACTGAGGTCCAGAGAGGGAGAATAATTTGACGAAGTCCACACAGCTAATTAATGACATGGCTTAGACTAGAACCCAAAATATTGTTGAGGTTAATGTGTTGAGCTGTGTAATTTCTTGTAAATGAGTTTATGTGCCCTTCAAAATGCACTTTATCCTTCCTACTTACTCTAAAATCTATGATGGTGGGAAAGTCATAGTCAAGGTTTAGTGCTTCAGATTTGGGTCCCTCCAAACTGATAAACTCCCTTTGCTTTGTCCTGCCCCCTTACCCTCTGCAGGTGAACCTGGTACTTGGTGAAGGGAGGTCCCTGGGCCTCATGATAAGAGGAGGAGCAGAGTATGCCTTGGGGATTTATATCACTGGTGTGGATCCAGGGTCTGAAGCAGAAAGCAGTGGTCTCAAGGTGAGAGCTATCCTAACAATCCCATGAGCTTCGGTTTGAGTGGGGAGAGATGGGCTATCTTTGCAACCTTTACCTTCACTTGATAGTAATCAGATTATTATTTTGTAAGTTATTTTCAGTGATGTCTGACTCTCTGTGACTCCATTTGGGGTTTTCTTCGCAAAGATACTAGAGTGGTTTGCCATTTCCTTCTCCATCTCATTTTACAGATGAAAAAGTGAGGCAAACAGTGACTTGCCTAGGGTCACACAACTAGTAGGTGTCTGAGGCTCAATTTGAATTCAGGTCTTCCTGACTTCAGTCCCAGTGCTCTAATCTGCTGTGCCACCTACCTACCCTGGTAATCAGATTGATTGCTGGGCTAAGTCTTGTGGTCCTGACTTATTTGGCTCTACCTTGGGCTTGGTAGCATTTTAAATAAATGGTAAAGATTTTAACAAATTTTTTAACCGTTTTAAACAAATGGTTAATGGTCCCAGTGGTAGGGCCCTTCTTACACTAGTTGTCAAACAGTTTGGTGATGCTCTAGGAAAGGAATGCAGCTTCCTAAGTGATAGGGGCCATTTAGACCCATGTAGAGGTATCTGCAGCTCCCATCAGGCACCAGCACAACATGACTCTTCACTTTCACCCTGCAATATCTAATCTGTTGCCAGGTCCTACTGATTCTGCCTTTGCAGCATCTCTCGTCTACACCCCTTTCTCTTTTCTGACACTCACCACCCTAGTACGGTCCCTCATCACCTCATGCCTGGACTATTAAAATAGCCTTCTGGCTGGTCTCCCTGCCTCTAGTGTCTCCTCCATCCACCCCATCCTTCATTCAGCTATCATAATGATCTTTCTAAAGCATAAGTCTAACCATGTGTCTCCTTCTCCCTATTCCTCCAATAAACTGCAGTGGCTCTATGTACATAGTTTATTATATGTTTTCTCCTCAGTTAAGATGTAAGGGCCTTGAGGGCAAAGATCCTCTTTTTCCTTCCTTTGTATCTTCAGAACCTAGTATCATGTTTGCCCAATTTGTTGTTGTTCGGTCGTTTTCAGTAGTGTCTGACTCTTAGTGACCCCATTTGGGGTTTTCTTGGCAGAGTTACTGGTGATTTGCCATTTCCTTCTCCAGCTCATTTTACAGATGAGGAAACTGAGGCAAACTGGGTTAAGTGACTTGCCCAGGATCACACAGCTAGGAAAGATCTGAGGCTGAATTTGAACTCAGGTCTTCTTGATTCCAGGACCAGCACTCTATCCACTATGCCACCTAACTGCCCTTTTACTCCATAGAAAGTGCTTAATAAGTTCTTGTAGACTGACTGACCAAACACATGCCCCATATACAGCTTCTGATTTCCATGGTCTCAGGTTTGCTTACTGGTGTGCTTGTTAGAACAGAGTAGAGAAAAGTCCATGAGCTAGAGCCCTATTTGATGATTACAAGACTGCTTAGGGCTTCCAGGCTGCTAGAAGGTGGAGACTGAGTCTCTGTCATTGTCTTAAACTATTACTGTGTTAAAGAGACTAAGCACTTAATGATGATTTTTTTTTTCTGATGAAGGTGATCCCAAGGGGGAAGTTGGACAAGCCTCTGTACACAGCAGACACTAAATAAATACTGATTGACTGACCCAGTGATATGGAGTCAGATGAAACCTGGGGTTTGGGCCTATATGTCCTTCATTTTCTAATTTCTGCCACTGTAGCTAACCAAGTTTTGAGACATGAACTCTGAGGAGTAAGGCAGCTTATCTCTGCCCTGTTTTTTAGAGAACTTGCTTAATCTCTGTGGGATTCATTTGAGAACAATATAGATCAGACCTTGGTGATGAATGGTTTATTACTTAGCCTGGCAGATAAGGCCCCAAATCTGTAGCCTGGAAAATTTTCATCAACTGAACCCATGATTCCATTTTTACTCCTTCCTGCTGAAGGGTACAGTGGGGGAAACATTTTGCTTGAGAGCCCAGAGACCTAGGCCTCATATGCCTTTAACTGTGCCAGTTTGGGCAAGACAATTGACCTTGGTGGGTCCCAAGTTTCCTCTTTTGTGAAATAGTCATAGGCTCTAGCTACAGGGGATGGAGTCAGGACCCCTGGGCTCTCTGCCTTATAGATAGCAGTGTGACTGTCAGCAAGTTCCTTGCCTGCTCTGAGCCTCAGTTTCCTTATCTATAACAGGGGGATGCTATTACTTATATTGCCTATCTCACAGTGCTGTTTAAGTGCTCTTATAAACCTTAAAGCATTATAGATACCTGAATGCCTCTGTTTACAGAATTGAAGCAGCTTAATGGACCAAGATTGTCTCCAAGGTCTCCTGTATCTGTGATAATGCTCATACCTGTTCTATCCTCTTTCTTCTAAATGGACTAAGAAAACATCAGCATCTTCCTGTAGCAAACACATTCTGAGTACTTAAACAAAAACTTATCTTGGAAATTGGAAATATCCTGCCCCCTTCCCCTTTTCCTCCCTTCCCTCTTCCTCTACCCTTCGCCATAACCCTTTTTCTGCCCCTCTCTTTTATCCAGCATGGTAGTGGAAAGAGTTCTGGATCTGGAGTCAAAGGTGGTTGTATTCAAACCCCAACTCTGCTTCTTATTACCTCTGTCGCTTGGGCCTCAGTTTCCTCATTTGCAAAATGAAGGGTTTGGACTAGATGAGATTTAACGTTCCTTCCAGCCTTAAACCTGTTGTCTCCTTCTCTTTCTTCCTCATAAATAACTTGGAAGGATAGACATAGGAAGGATGTTTATTTGGCCACTTTTCAAGAAATTCTATAGAGGCATTGATGACTTTGCGCTTGTGATTACATCGTGGGCAATAAAATGCTTTATTTGCACATAAAGTGCCTTTCACAGAGCTCTTGCTATCTACAATATCAAATGCAGTAAAGTATTTTATATTCTTCACTACTGTTACTGCTTTCTCCTGAAAAGGAGATGTGTGAACATCTCCATACTCTGTGTTTTATCAGAAGCCCATTTGACTAATGTACTTTTCAGTGTGGATAATTGCACTGCAAATACATAGGAAAAAGGGAGATTGATCATGTAGGTGGCAAGCCAATCACATGCATTATTTGTAAATAGTTTTCATTTTTGTCTAATGAGACAGCCTCCGGGTGAAAACACCAACTCTTCCTGCAGGGCTTTGAGCTTACAGCCTGTGCAGCTCTGGGAGGGCCTGCCTTAGAGCCAGAATCAAGGAGAAGAACCCCACCTACCTTCTGGCCCACCTACTCAAAGTCTTCACCAGCTCTTGCTTAGGTTGCTAGGCCAGCTGCTTTTCTCCAGCAGTTACTCCTAGGGACATCAAGGCACCACTGGAAGCAGCATTAAAGCTTTCAAGACCGTGAGAAAATCTTTTCTGAGCCATTGCATCACCATAGGAAACTCCAGTGGAACCAGGGAGGGAGACAGTAGCTAAGTCCAGGAGAGACTCTGGCTCATTGGAGGATGTGGACTGTGCTTGAATCAAAATGAGACCCCAGAAGAGGGCTTTCAGAAGGGCTGCCATACCTTTCCACTTAAAAGGGGGAAAGAACAGGTTTTCTTGACAGTAGCAGTTGAAACAAACCATGTAAGAAAGATGCTTCAGGAAAACTTGAAAAAGAAAGTCATGCTGTCTCAGGGGTTCCTGGGTTCTTATCTGACAGGAAATACTTTTCAGACCTAAACATAAGCATCTCAGGGCTTTGCTTGTAGTATCACCAGCTGCCTGTCTGTATCAAATATCCTTTTAGATCTATCCTTTTTTTCTTATTCTCACTTTTCAAATGTCATCCTGTCTAGGACCCAAGATAAATCACCTTAAAATCCTTTCTCTTCTCTTTAAATGCTATCCATGCATTCATCTCATCCAACCTGTACACATCCCTGATAAGTATTCACCCAGTTTCTTCCTAAGACCTTCAGGGTTGGGGAACTTCCCCTCCAGGCAGCCCATTCCCTTTGAGCATCTCAAATTGCTAGGAATTTTTTCCTCACACAGGACTGAAATTTGCCTCTCTGTTAATTTACACCCACTGTTCCAACCACAGAGGGTGATCTACTCTCTAGGGCCAGATGGAACGAGCGTACTCCTCCATTTGCCTGGTAGCCCTTCAAAAGCTGAAGAAAAATATCAAACACATCCCCTCTGTCTTTTCTTCAGGCTAAACATGATGCAGCATTAAAGCAGTCAGGTGGCACAGATAGCATGCTGGACATGGAGTCAGGAGGACCAAAGTTCAAATCCAGCCTCAGACACTTACTTAACTGTGTGTCCCAGGGCAAATCACTTAAGCTTTCTCAGCCTCAGTTTCCTCATCTGTAAAATGGAGATGATACTAACCCCTACCTCACAGGGTTGGTGAGATTAACATATGTAAAGGGCTTTGAAAACCATAAAGTGCTACAAAAATATTAAGTTGTTATTATTAACAATGTTCAGTGTCACAGTGTGCAAGTAAGGGACAGGCTCACAGTATTTCTGTCCTGTCTAGTTTCTGCATCAGGTGTCAGACATCACTCAGAACACAAGGATTCAAACAAATAATCACATCTATATCTGTATCCAGGTAGATATATAGCTATATCTAGGTATGTATGAATATATATATGTATGTGTGTGTGTCTATTTGTAGGTATAGATATATGTAAGTAGGTATGTATATGTGTGTCAGTATATACACATGTTTTTTAATATATGTGTATATACACACATACATATATACATACATATACATATACTTATATTCCAGTAACCCCAGTTAGAAGCCATTCTCAAGGTGACTAAAAGCAGTTCAGGAGGATAAAAGCCACCTATAGGAAGGCTAAAAGTAATAGTAAGGAGGTTCCCTGGGATCTTAGGAGCTCCCAAACTCCTAAAAACTTCTTTTATATCCTTCTCACCCGATGGACCCACAGTTGGGTCCTAGATCAATCCAGCTCAGGGCTAAGTTAATCCAAACTGGCCCAGCTGAGCACTTCAACTTTCTCGCTCACAATATTCCCAGCTGGTTTTGTGTGGGAGTGTTGATATTAACTCATGTCTCCACAGTTCCCCCAGGATTCTGGTGCATAAAAACTTCCCAACTCCTTCATTGAGGATTTTTGACTTGAACTCAACTCCAATGCCAACTGGGAAAATTAAAGCTTCTCTCTCTTGAATAGAACTAGGAACTGGGACTGGGACAAAGAGAGATTTGGTGTTTATTTTATTAGAGAAACCAACTCAAGAGGCACTGTCATCCTTTCTAGTTTATTTTCAGCAAATCTTGCTGAAAGACAGTGACAATTTATATCCCTGACCAGGGTGTCAGCCTAGCCATTTAAATCTACTTTTTCTGAGATACCCACATTCCTCTGAGATAAACCAACAAGCAGATAACAGCAGTCTCTGAGGCTGCCTTCCAGCATAATGCCACTGGCTTTTCTGTGACAGGAGACAGATCTCTCAAATCAGCCTAATTTATTCGTGCCTTTTGCCAGTCTGCCAATGTTCTCTCGGAAACTCCAGTCTCTGAGATTTAAGTGGGTGGAGAGGGAGAAAAGAATTCAGAAACCTGTACCTACCTGGCCAAGGCTAATAATCATTCATTTCCATTGTCAGTGATTTGGTGCCCCTCCTGCCGCTCCATTTCCTTCACAGGTGAGGCAGCTTAGCTTAGTGGAGAGAAGGTTGGACTCCAGAGTGCTGGGTTTGAATTTGAGCTCTGACATTTATTAGCTGTGGGAACCTTGAGTAATTCACTTTCCTGATTCTTGGTTTCTGTTGTTTTTAAAACGGGGATGATAATAATATTTGTGTTACCTGCTTCACAAAGTTGTTTTGAGGAAAGCGTTTTCTGAAACCCCTGTGACAACAAATGTCATCCTTAGAAAATAGCTTCTTGGTTCAGATAGACATTTGTTTTATAACATTTCCCTGAACTCACTGCCATTTCAAAATATTGATCCCATTTTAAAGAGAGGGAAAGCACACTGGTGGAGTACTGGACTGGAAGATGGATGGGTTTTGTCACTAACCAGATTTGTGAATCTTGGCAACTTAATTTATATAGGACTCAGTTTCTATAGTCCTGCCCCTGCTTTCAGGTAATACCTCATCTGTTTACTGTATACATATTTTATATTTACTTGTAAGTATATATATTGTTTTACCTGATGGAAAATAAACCCCTTGAGGACAAGATCTGTTCAGTTTTTGTGTTTATATCCTTAGGGGCTGGCATTCTGCCTGTCACATAGCAGGTCCTTAGAAAAGACTGTTAATGATTGATTGGTTGATTGATCTGGAGAAAGAGAGGTTTGGACTAGATGATCTCTGAAGGTCCTTCCAGCATTCTGTGATGCTGTGAGTCTAGACAGAGCAAAACTAGAAATTGATATTCACTATCTTTCTCTGTGTGTGTATGTGTGCTTTCTCCCACCCTACTCCTACTCCCTCCGTCATTTCCTCTGAATGAAATATGAGGAAACGAGTCCCTGAAATATCTTGTTATTTCCCTGTTTCCCCCCTTCACTGAGCAGCAGTTGAAGAAGCCTCCATGTCAATGCTGATGCCGCATTGTGACACTCCCATCAAACTCTGAGCTTATTGATTTTTAATGTTGCCGAGGCTCTGCTGTTTTCTCCAGCACTGCTTGGGTGTTCACCAGATGCCTGGTATCTATTGAACATAATGCTCTGTGCACTCCTTGGAATTCACTGATTTGTATACACAACATGCTATGAATTGAAAACATGTGAAGAAGGAGGGTTGGGAGGAGGTAGAGACCCTGGGTTAATGTAAATAATCTTTGTTGATTTCCAAAAGATACAGGCAAATGGCTTGTTTGAATCCCAGGTGTTATGACTGTTACTAAACTTTGATGGTAAAATAAGCATTTATTGATAGGCCTGTGAAAGAATGATGCATCTCCCCCCACCATTGGTGTGCAAGGCATGGTATGTATGTTACAGCTTGGTCTATCTCATGTATCATTACAAAACAGGAGTCTCTTAGCTCCATCTCTCATTTATGGGATTTCTTCTTAGAATGGTAGTCTTGGGCCTTTTCTGAAATGAGGCACTTTGTTGGCTCTACCCACTGAACTTTCAGAAGGCTCCCTTGCTGAGCATGATGGAGACATGGATCATAGGATTATACATTCAGTGTTGAAAGGGACATTGGAAGGTCCAACCACCTTTTTATAGATGAGAAAACTGAGGCTTACAGAGGTAAAGGACACCCAGGTAGTAAATGACCAAGGGCTCCTGTATACTCTTCCCTGAGCATTATGTCTTCATATAGAGGAAAGAATCCTAATTTTAGTGTCTGCAGATCCGAGTTCAAAGTCCAGATCTATTGCTTAAAATCTATGTACTCTTCAGCAAGTCATCTTACTTCTCTGGGCCTCAGTTTCCCCATTTGCAAGATGGGGGGATTGGACCATGGATGGTCCAGTTTTAGAGCTAAGGTTCCTTTTAGCTCTAAATATATGACTCCAAGAGGGAACAAGTGAGTTTTGTTAAGGAACTGCTCTGGAAAAAACCTGGTAGGATTTAATGAAAGAACTCCTCTCTCCTGGAAGGCAGAGTGAAGTTTTTATCTACCAGTGATGATTACAAGTGGATGAGTGAGAATTTCAGTCTCTTGTTTCATCCTTTAATTCTCCCCCCACCTTCCCTACTCTTTCTTCTTTTCTATGTGTAAATATCTTTGCATATCATATATGTATATAGTATGTGTGTATATCTATACATATATAATAGTATATGTACACACATGTATATGTGAATATGTTTTTGTGTGTTTTGCTGTATTTACTTCCATGCACCAATTTCTCTGTAACGTTGCTTTTATATAGTAATTTTTTTACGTCTGTCTTTCATATCTGTTTTCTCACATGGCCCTCACAATATCTATGTGAGGTAGGCAGGGCAGGTATTCCTATATCCTTTGTACATAGTGAGGAAACTTGTGGGAAACTTGAGGGAAGATTGTTGACTAGCCAAAATTCCCACAGCAAAGTAGTACAGTCAGGGCTGGGACCCAGAAGATCTGACTTTTAGCCTCTCAAGGAGAGAATCCTTGAAGGAATTCGGAATAACTGAAGAGGAAATAGGCTGTAGATTGGAAAGATTCCCATAAGACTAAGATAACACCAGTGTTTGCTGTTAGTAGAAAACACATATAGGTTCCTTCAACTCCTAACACAAATGAAATATTTATTAAGTGCTTAGCATAGCAATGCCTAGCACATAGTAGGCACTTATTAAATCCTTCCTTCCCTCCCTCCCTTTTTCTGCCTTCCTGCCTTCCTTCCTGCCTTCCTTCCTCCCTCCCTCCCTCTCTTCCTTCCTTCCTTCCTTCCTTCCTTCCTTCCTTCCTTCCTTCCTTCCCCTAGTGCAGGCCTGCACAACATTCAGCCCATGAAAGGGTTTTGGATCATCCATGAAAGGATTGTGGTCAGCCAGCAAAAAAAGTAGAAGATGTAAAACAGGCCTGTATAACATACCTCCCATAGGCTACTTTGGCAGGCTGCAAGCCACCCATGGGCTATCTATCTATCTATTTATCTATCTATCTATCTATCTATCTATCTATCTATCTATCTATCTATCTATCTAT